>NC_047159.1:2173036-2473036 GCF_009819705.1 Hippoglossus hippoglossus | reverse complement strand
CGCTGTGTGGTGACACTCTGTGCGACCTCAGAGTCTGTACACACACAATTAGCACCACACTAGCAGTGATGCTAACAAACAGATCGTTAAACACTCGAAATAAGCCCCCCCAAAAAAACCACTTAACAGACTATTTACAAATGAGTCAGTGTACGTTACACACAAATCTTCATATCTGGCTTACTTCCGATAGCTACGTTAGCACTCGACTGTCAGGGAAGCTAATAACAGCTCAAAGAGAAACAGAAACACTAAACAAAGTGAGTCAGGCTACTTTAGTGACGTATATCTTACTATCTGGTTTACTTCCATAGCTACGTCACTAACACGCTACATTCACTAGTTGCCGCACTCAACCAATCAGATTGATAGAAATGGTAGGACTCTCTCAAAGGACCAATCAGATCAAGGAAATACATGCATAATTGATTTGTCTCACTTCCTGTTGAAAGGGTGTGTTCTTAATAAAACTATATATAAAAAGTTACCTTCTTAAAGGGACAGACCCTTTTAAGAAGTTACCTGTTTCAGAGTGAGACAGATTTTACTGAAGAAATGTTCGGATTTCTACTGTATAAAGTTTATTTTAAGCTTTTATACCATGTGTATTTTAACTCTGAAGTGTTTATACTATGTATGTTTTAACTGGGTCATTCATACTATATATAGTTTAACTCTATAGCTTTCATAACAAGTATATTTTAACTCTGGGGCTTTTACTCTTGAACCCTTTAATCCTCATAATTCCTTTTTAGAGAAATTATTAAATATTCCTACTGTCTTAAAACATTCTTTACACTAATCCTGTGAATTTCTGGGTGATTTTGATGATCTGTCATTGATGTATATTATATTTACATTAACAACATCATTGCTTAGTGACCAGTGTCGCAGTTAAATGTCTTTGTTGACTTCCTGTTGCCATGGCAGCGTGTCTCCGCCACACGGACCGAGGAGAAGATGGAGCTCAGCAGCGCCACCGCTCGGTTCCAGGACTCCACGGCCCAGTTTAAAGAGTACGAGGATTATCTGGACTCCAAAGTCACGACCACGGACAAATATTACTTAAAGGTGAGTCTCACTGGTTCTCACTGGCGACTTTAGCGACTTTAGCTGCCGTCCTCGTGGGCCTGGAACCCGGCTTCCCTCCTGTTGTCAACACCGCGCCTGAACCGCGTTAGCCAAACTCCCATTTTAAGATTGTCTTCACTCTTCTGCAGACATGGTCACTATTAAAACAAACCTGTCGACTTTTCCTGAAGCACTAGGACCCATTCTTCCATTCGGCATGAACCAAATCCTCCTAAATGTTTTTAATCAAGGACAAATCATCACTTAGTTCAGGTCAGTCGCTGTCAAAATGGCAGCAGCAGCTAGCTAACGTCAGTGCGGTGTCACGAGATTGTAGCGCGAGAAAACCACTATTAGAATATTCATTTTAATTTAATCATCTGCTGTTTGATAAGCTAAGTGTTGGTAGTTTTTGAAGCTGTGTTTTTACCAGTGTTTTACGCATTTAATGCACTTTTATAACAACGTTTTGAGAGCAAGTTTGCCCAAATTTTGAATGGAGTCTGGGGTTTTGTCCACTTTGCTCAAAAAGACGTATTCAGTGTCTACAACAAGTGAGAGTTTTATTATTATTATTGTCGTTGTTTCCATTAACTTTAATCAACTTTTGCTCCATTAAATGATCTGGAGTTGTACACACACGCAGTTGTGTTGGTGTGGTGTCTGTGGGTGAACACTAGGTGGCAGTCACACACAGGTTTGTTAATCTTCCACATTTTGACTCGTGTCACAGTAGAACAAATCTCACATATGAATAATGATGTTAATCATTAAGAGTCTTGAACAGAACTGAATCAATTGTTAATGTTATCAGGAACAAACATTACTTTATTTTTTTATCAGAATAAAATATACAACTAGTATTATTCCATATGTATGCCTCTACATAATTACACATTCCTTATGCAATCATCCTGTGTCACTGCACTTAACGCAAGGACATTATGTGCTTATTCTCAGTTTTATTTAATTTTCTTGCCTATATTCATTTCATTTTAGATACTTTCATGGATCCTAAGTTGGTTTTAGTAAATCTGTCAAACAGCAGAGTTCACCTCTCATCCCAGTCAGGCCCTCTTTGACAACATGCTCCTACCCACAGAGACCTTATCAGAGACATTTGTCATGAAAATCACAAATTTGTGGGGAGACATTAAAACTAAAAGGCCCCAACAAGTTAAAATTACATAAAAAATAATAAAAAATAATAATTATATTGTCTAGTTTCAGTTTAAAAGTCTCACTTTTGCACATTGTGTTATTACCTGAAATGTATCCACACTTTTTTTTTTTTTTTTTTAACTAAAAGAAGCTGGAGTCAGTGATTTTATTGAAAAAGAAAGATTCCATTCACCCCTCGAAACCATGATTGTTTCAGAGAGGAAGCTCCAGGTTAGACTTTAACATCTCACTCACCCTAAGGAATGTTAGATACTCCTTAGTTCTCCTCTCCTGGTTAATGAGTGCTGGTCAGAGATGGGCCGTCCTGCTCTCTGCCAGCAGGTGGCACACTTGTTAATGATATTTCCAGAGCTGCTGCTGCTGGGGCCACTTTGTTTGAACACCTGTGTCCACATGGAGGGAGGGGGGGGGGACCAGTCCTATCTGCCCTGATAATCAGCTGCAGTCACTCATCATCATCAGCCCGGGTCATCTAACCTGTGCGCTCACACTGACAAGACTCCAGTCCTGATACATCAGCTAATTACAAACCCATTCTTCCCAGTTTCTCTTCAAGGACTCAGGAACCTGAGGGATTTAACAGGTCCTGCTGTAAGTCCCCGTGTCCTCGGCCAGTGGTGTTCTGGGGGATTAGTCCACGTCCCGGTGCGTCGGCCGTACAACGCACTTCATTCAAACAGACTTGTTCAATGAGCCTTGAAATGAAGACAATGATTCTTGGGGCCAATTTTAGGACTGGCAAATGTCTGAGACTCATTTTCTGGCGAGCCACATCAAAGTGGAGGGAAAATATAACTTTTCCTCTCGGGTGCGGACGCAGGCCCCGGGGCTGCGAGGACTTTTGGGTCGGAGGACATGTGGCACGGGCTTTGATCTGACACGCCACAGGATCTGACAGCAAGATTTTGGTTTTTAGCTGATGACTTTATGGCTTGGCGTCCAGTGACGGCGGGTCTGCGAATGGTGATTGAAATGTTGGAGCTAACAGTCGCTGCAGAGGCTGTGACACACACACGCTTGAACGCACAGTACAAACAATGACAGCTTTAAACTAAAGGCTGCAGCTGCAGATTGTATTTGTCTGTATTCAGGTGAATAAGGAGCTGAACTCAGATCCAGATGGTTTTTTCTAAGATAGAAACTCATTCATCAAATTAATCAATTTGTTAAGAAAAATACCAGGTTCTCTGTTTTATATCATTAAATCTGTATTATCTTTAGATTTTAGAGGGTTTTTTTAATGTCCGCCAAAGGCATTAAGTTTTGAGTTTGTAATTCTTCAAATGTGGTGCAAACCTTATGTTGGACTCAACCTAAAGAAACCTACGTACACACCTTCTCTTAAATGCCTATCTGCCATGTCAACTATTTAGTTTATTTATTCATTTATTTATTATAACCTTAAGTATTTACACTTTTATCTCAACACAACCGAACAGCTCTTGTATGATGTCCTTTTGTGTTGTTGTTTGAGTTCATGTTTTGTCAGTGCGTGTCTGTATCTTGTGTTTGGTCTTCTTTTAATTGCCTTTCACCAAACTGCCTTCGGGTTTAATGAAGTTGTACTGGGTTGTATTACAAAAGGTCAGGAACGCCATGAGGGACTGAAATTTGAACTGGTTTTTTGGAGGCTCAAAACCACAGGGCAGTATTTAAATGTTCACCAATTAAAAAAAATCCCCACATTGACACCTGAATCTAACACCGACATGTGAATGTGACTGCCGGCCGCCCGTGTGCGCTCTCCTCGCCTGACTCCTTCTCTTCTCTCCTGGCAGAGCAGGGAGTTGGCTCGGAAGGTGGTCGAGCACGGCCACAAGGGCACGGTGCTGAGCAGAGAGGAATTCCAGGAGAAGAAAGCAGCTGCGCTCGCTGCAGAGGCCGCGAAGATCAACACTCTGTACAACAGGAGCCGTCCAGTGTAAGTTAACCTCCCGACAAGCCACTACACTCGCTGAGGTGTGGTCTGCGTGAACAGGGCCGAGAAACCCCCACCAGCCACCGGCGGGATGAGAGAATACCAGTGTGTTGTCTCCTGAAAATGAAGTTCGGCTCTTTCCACATGTGCTCAGTGGATTTTTGGAATCAATCAGCCGCTGTGGCGGAGAGGAGAGGAGTTGCTGTTGTGGCCTCGGCCGCTCTGTGTTAGCGCTCTGTGGTTCATTGTGTCCACTTCTCTTTCAAAGTGAAAGAATAATATTTGAGATGAGCGGTGATGGAGGCTTCTGTTTCGACGGCTGTGATGCCTCACGCAGTTTCTGTCTTCTCTTTGTCTCTGCTCGTGTTATTGTCAACGATACGATCATTTTGAAATGTTCATATATTATAATTTATGACACTCTCAACCTGTTTAGTTTTGTCTTGTAGACACAGGGCAGCATATAAAAGAGAAGGGAAAGCTGTAGATCCAACATCAGACTGTTGAGCAATACACTTTGCTAGCAGCTTTAACAATGCTGCTGAAGCTGATCCTGACCTCTGACCTCTGTGTCCAATGAAGTCTGATCAGGAAGTGGGTGATAGCTGTTACTGTCACTACATACTAGGCCCCAGTGATACTGGACTCAAAGCCAAGATTCAGACCAAACTAAAAAGTCAAAATATACATCAAATACATTTATATCATTTTAGGGTAGTTTTCTGATGCGTTTGGTTTAAATCAGTTATTTGATGTTATTGAAAAGGGGCTTTGATATCGTGATTGACAGCTGGACGGGCTCCGCACCACAATCACATCTTCACAGACTCTGACTCCAAATGACATCATCGGCACAACATGGCGGCTTTTGTGTCCGGGGATATTCTGGCTTCATTTCTTCACTTCATTTCATTTCTGGACAGTTGGGAGGAAGTGGAGACGTGTCGTCCATCTTGATTTACAGTCAGCGGCTCGGACACAGACAGAAGCTGTGATCGACTTCAACATCAATAGTGAGGAGCACATTAACGTGATCAAAAAGACTAGTTCAAGTTCAAAAATCAGATCAAAACGTTAAATTAAAACAAGCTGAATGACAAAACTACAATCTGCCGTCCTCTGTAAACTGCCCCCCCCCTGAGGAAAGTGATCACACAGATTCTTGATGAAGCCGTGTGGTGGTGGTATCTCCTTTGATGACAAGCCAGGACAGACTCCAAAAAAGGCCGTACACACACACACACACACACACACACACACACACACACACACACACATACACACACACACACACACACACACACACACACACTCGGCTGCGCAGTATCCAAACATTTACCTGTGTTAGGTGTTGCATTTGATTGAACCCTCAGATGCTTATCCAAATGTGCCGTCTCCCCCCCCCCTCCTCTGACTGTCTGTGAACATCAGTGACACTGGTGAAATGGGAGCCTCCACACCTGCAGTTACACTGATATTAGGCCACAAAGACTTTCATCTTGTCCCAGCAGGATCCAGGGAAATGTTGCACGGGAACACTGGGATGTTATATACACAGGAGTCTGTTCCGCTTCCAAGATCTACATCCACGTCGAGGCCCTTTTCAAAGGCTGCGATCCGCCAAGCGTGTTTGTATGTGTCCTGACTTTGTTTGGAACACAGGGTGACACACAACACATCGACAACATCCAGTCGGACGGATTTTAAAGTCGTGGGAAATCTGTCTCCTTTGGGTTTAGGAAAGGTAGTTTGCTCGTGCAGCTGTGGATTCACCGCAGTTGCTATGGACAACGCAACTGTCTAAATGTGAATTATAGCATTTTCAAACATCTATTGTTAATGGAAAAGAACAACTTTTAGTTTAGTTAAGTTAGTTGTTCAGTATTTTCTTGGTCTTAGTAACACATCTCTGCATCATACAGCGGGAATAAAAATATAGTTTGGTGGATTTTTCGATGGCTGATGCGATACCAAGTGAAAAATCTCCAATACCAATATATTCAATACATTTGTCATCGATCCCTCAGATGAGAAACTAATGGCAAATATCCATTGATTCTTATATTTCAAGTTCGGGCACCTCTGTGCGGTGCTGTTCCAAAACGTGAGTCAACCTCTGAATCATTGTCTGGAAAACTTTTGACATGATTCAAGTTCTTTGAAATTTAACGCGTGGGCCATGTGCCAGTTTGAGCATCTCTCATTCCAGCTGCCCCCCCCCCCCCCCCCCATGCCCCCTGTTGCTGATAGGTTGGAATAACGCTATGTGGCTTCCCATTGACAGAACCAGAGCAGTTGAGGAACACCAGACTTTATTTTCTTTCAGCACAAACACAAAACGGGACAATCAGCGGATCGTGAGGAGATATTGACAAGAAAGTCAGTGTTGGATTCGCATTGTTAACTTAACCTTTAACCGAATCATGTGTTTTAATGAGCTTCAACGCCTCAGGAGCAACACGGCGGTGCAGTTGTTTCTCCTTTGCCTCTTATTGAACTCGACAGGAGCCGCGTTCACATAAAACATGACTTTGAAATAATAGCGGAGATGTTCCTGTGCCAGCATTAAAGCGGCGCCGGTTGGTTCCCGTCCAGTTCATTGCTAGTAATTTTTTGTTTTGAATACTGAAGGCACCTGTTTGGGAGAATATCTGAACTGTTTAAAAAAATCCTCCCCTGGCTCACGTGAATGTGATTTTTGCCACGATCAATTATCGCGCGGCTCGTCTTTCATCAGACAGATTCAAAATGCTCTGTTAACAACGGGACATTTGCTGGGAAAGACATCACTCATAACCGCAGAGCAAGTGGTTTTTGAATCGTCTCCAAGATAATTAACCGGCCACTGTTATGCTGTTTCAAAAGGAAAACACTTTACATTGGATGTGATCCTGTTCTGGGTAAATGATAGCTCGTAGCAAATTAATGTAAGTTTTTTTTTTTTTTTTGTATCTAACCATTAAATAATCATCTGATACATCTGCTCGTTTCGCGGTTACGCTGGGCCTTCACTGTTCAACTTGAGAAAGGTCGTTCCAACTCCCACTGTGAATTGTCTGCGATGTAAAGCCACAGCTCACGATCGACGGTCTGATTATCAGTGTGGGAACCTGTCTGCCCGTCCAGACCCGGGCTGACTACTGTCAGAGAAGAAGAAGTCAAAATGTGTTTGTCAAACTAGGGCACCAGCATTTCCCTTTGTCATGTTGGTTGTGATAGGAGGAGGAGGAGGAGGAGGAGACATCTAACAGACAGACGTGTTGCCATAGCTCAACCGGCCTGGCCTCCATTTTAACCACGTTAACCCACCGTAACGTCACCCATTGGATTGTGAGCTGCAGTTTTTGACATTTTCTTTCAGCGCCATCTTGGTCCTGCGTCCGGTCGGGAGCGTCCGATCGCTCCTCGTTACGACCTGTGCACCGAAAGACAAACAATAGATCATAAAGCTGAAATGTGGTCCGACTCTAAAAGGACAAATTGGGCCAAAATCTGAAATCGAACAGTGAGCGTCCAGCTTTTTCATTGTGTCAGTCATTAAATGTCCTTAGAGTAAAAAGAAAGTTAATACATTTCACCTGCAGTTTGGATTATTGCTGCAACACTAACAACCTGTAGGTGACTACACACACACACACACACACGCACACACACACACACACACACACACACACACACACACACACACACACACACACATATGGATTTAAACCTAATTATCAGCTTAAATTATTTCCCCAGCTTGAAAATTTGACAGAAAAAAAAAAAACTGCAGAGCTTTTGCAGACTTCTTCCATCAGAAGAGTTTAGTGTGAGCTGTGACCCCCCCCCCCCCCCCCCCCCCCCCCCCCCTCTCTCTGTCTAAATGCAGATTGTTCATTCCTCTGTGGTTTTTCTGATTGGACTTCCACCAAACTGACCCCCTGACCTCCTGTTATGGTCACACTGTGAAAACACGGGCCCCAGGATGCAATATACCACCTGCAAAGGGGCTGAACACAATCGGTACAGTGTTCAGGAAATAAAAGAAAGCTGGCAGCTGCGCGGTAAACAAACTACAAGCCATTATTTAACCGAGTGAATATGAGCGATATTGGGAATAACCAGACATTTGGCATTTATTTTGAGCCCCTTTTCAACAGATGTTCATCTCAGTTTCAAAAATCCTTCCCTAAAGACTTTTACACGAGCGTTTTATCCTCTCACGGCGCCGGGCGGCCATGCTGTTTTGGAAATGCCTTTCTCCTTCTCTGTGGGCCCTAACCCATGTCTCCCGAGGCATGTCTTTCTTCACCGCTCTGTCACTGCTTTGTGTTCTTTGCCTTCCTTTCTCTTCTGCTTTAACCTCCCCGCGCGCTCTTGGAGACCTTTAGTGCCTGCAGGTGTATAAATAGAGCTGTTTTCAATTAGGGCAAACCTCGCCTGTAGCGTGCATCTGATCAATGAATGCCCCTGCACCTGTGGTAATAAAATACAGAGGGAGTGGGGACGGTGCTGTGAATGCTAATCAGATGTTGCCCTGTTGTTGCCCTGTCTCATTCTTAAGGACAACGTGCTCCCCCTGACAGCTCGGCTGTGAAAGCGGGGGTGGGGGGGAAGCGGCTTTGCCAGCACATCACACAAAGACCAGACAAAGGACCTGGTGCTCTCATCAGACATCAGTGAAATTCAATACGTGATCGGAGAAAAGGACACTTGAATGAATGAACAGGGTGATTAGTCAGTGGTGAGCCTGTTTGGTTGTGGAGTAAACGCAACGGAGAGTCAACAGATGGTTACAAAAAACAAACAGGGTGAGGTTCTGATTTCCTGTTTTCACTTGTGGATCAAATTTAAAGCAGATTTTTTTTAAGTTGTACTAGTTTTTACAGTTTCCCTGTTTTCAAAGAGTGATGTATAAAACATTCATTTGGCCCATGTCCCATCTGCTAACATGGAGGAGGCGGGTTTACGACCTTTACTACAGCCGGCCACCAGGAGGCGTGGAGAAACACTTTGGCTTCACTTCTGAGGAGCAGCCGTGTCGTAGATCTTTAACCGACAGCACATCCCTCTGTGGAGTTCTGCATTAGCACTGAATGAGTATAAAGTGATAATTAATAACTGGTGTGTTTGATCTCACACTTGTGAACATTGAGTTTGCATATAGAGATATTCGCCACATTGAAACAGTTATAATTCTCTTAATTGCCTGAGCAAAGTCAGATGGTGGAAAACGCTCCCTGGTCACAAAACTAATTATGTTCGTTCGAGGGTGTGACATCATTAATTTTATCTGTTCTAATTTGATGAAATGTTGTTAAACACTGAGCCAACCAAAGAAAAGTAACACGTGTGTAAGAAGTGAAAAATATAGGAATGTGGGCTCGTCTCACAGCTGCCTCCGGGTAAGACTTTGATTTTTTTTAGCAGAACACAATAATCTCACACTTCCCAAACGTGCCAGATGTTGCAAATCGTTCTTCTGCTAATTCAATCAAAAACCCATCCGAATGAGAAGTCGTGCACTTTGTCATGATCAAGAAAAAACATTTGATCTGGAGTCAGAGACAAACCCGAGGAGAAGCGGAGCTCTGCCGAGGAGATGTGAGGCCTCTGCTTCCTGTCTGCTCCGGCTCTGGCTCCTGGCCCAGAAGTCCATGTCAGCATATGTCCTGACCTCGCGTGCTCACGGCAGCGCGGCGAGGTTTCCATCAGGCTCCCCGCGATCTCCCCACAGTCCAAACCACAGCCACGCTCATTGTCCATTGTGCTGCTACGTTTTTACAGTCCGCCTCAAGAATTCTCCGCTCTCTCCGGCTCTCTACTCTATATTAAAAGTCAGCTATCACTCGCCGTGCCAAGTAAAACCGGTGCCACGAACACGCACAGTGAATACATTTCACTGCGGATTCAGCCTCCAGATGCTCAGCGAAAATAAGATTGTGGATGTGACTGACATGAGTGGCTCACAACGCTGATCCCAGGCTTGTTTTCAGCGAGCCAAACCCCTGCCACTCCGCTGCTCCGGCCGGGGCCCTCGGGCGACGGGGCTCTGCAGTTTCTATTACATCTGCTGTCAAGCCAATTGCCGTCTTTGCACTTTGTGATTTTGGATGGTGTGTGTAAATTTGGAGTTCTCCCCCCCGCAAGCTTTGTCCGGAGACCAACGTCCTGCCAGGCCCAAGCTCGCCACCGTGTCCCACTGCGCGGTAGCTCCACACGCACGCCGACCAGCTGAAACAGCAGATAAGACTTAACAAGCTGTTGTTTGACCTGAATGACGTCATTGATATTTCATGTTAATGCCACTTAGAAGACACCAAACAATGACTGACCCGATTCTCTGGATATCGTCCGTCGTTCGAGACGTGATTTCACCCTCTGAGGGTCAACAGTTAGGTTTTTGCGAGGTTAGCGAGCACGCAGGAGGCAGGTGAGAAACGTCTTCACGATGGCGACTCGCTCGCTTGCTGTAGATTCTGCGAACAATGACCCGACTCTCTTCGCATCATGTCTGGTCCAACTGATGAAAGTCTAGAAAAGTTCACGGCTGTGGTGCTTGTCTAAAAGCACAAATATATAGATAAGCTATACACGTACATATTTCTTGTTAATATCAGGTCTAAGTCAAACTTCAATCCTAAAACTTTCCATCTGAAACCTAAACACCATGTCATGTATTCAACAGATTTTCTAGACTGGACATCAAGAAATGGTTATAAAATTCAAACCTTTTGTAAGAACATATCAAAAATGTAAATGAGCTAAATAACAGGAAACTTATTTTACAGTTTATACAATTGCACATATAATATTGTAGCACTCACAGTTTTTGACTTTGACGATAACGGGAGTATTTCATCAAAAATATCTCAAACGCCGTAGCTAAGCTCCCCTGATAAAGCTGAGGAAGTGGTTTCCACATCATTCAGCTTTTCCCACCAGGCCACACAGTCGTCCTGTCCTTTGTACTTCTAAGTGCTGCAGGAGGAGGATGAGTGTCACAGATCAAATGACCTCCGAGGTTCTCCCTGAGGCTTGGTCTGCACGGAAAGGTCCCTGATGTGTCCTTGAATTACTGCCATCATCTTCTAATTGATTTTTGAGGGTGAGAAAAGTCGGTTTGGGCAAAATCGCGACATTATCAGACCACGTCTTTTTGTTTTTTCGTTTTGATTCGGAGACTCCTAGCAGCCCAAGTTGTTGGTGGTTGGTTTAAATGGTTTTGAATAAACCGATGAGAGTGTAAACCACAGCCATTCAGGGGTGAGAGCTTGTTCTCTACTTCCAGGACCTGCATCGGAAAAGATCGTCTTCTCTAAACCTTTGACATCTCCTGTATCTAAAATCTATCTACACATCAGGTTTCCCTTTGAAAACATGTGATCTGAATCATCTGGACAACAATATCAACCTTTGAATACTGAGAGATCGCTCTGCCCATTTCCCAAATGTCTAATTCAGCGTCAAAAAGAAGTCGGCATGAAAAAGATGACAATGCTTCTTTTGATCCACACTCGAAAACACGCACCTCTCAGGCAGCGCAACCTTCCCCAACCCCCAAAAGCCGACGTGGCCACAATACACAAAGAAAACTCAGGTAGAATATCATGCGTAGCACATGTGTAACTGATACGTGCGGCTCATTGTAATCAGAGGTGACAGAGGATTTTAGAAAAAGCCCAAAATAAAGTAAATTGTCATGCTGTGTGGAATTTCCCTCGACGTCCACCGGGCCCAAAATAATATTTTCCATAAGATTAATTTTCCCAAGCACTCGGGGAAAAATATGCTGGTACGGTGCGTGTTGTTTCTTAAGAAATCACTGTATTATTGAGTGTTCCCATCTGTCCCAGCGTCAGAAGCTGTGGGCTAATGAAAGCTTCAGTCCGTCTGTCCCGAGAAGAAAAGAAGCACAAGCTCCTCAAATCCACCATGAAATGGAAAATATCTCAGAAAACACCTTTTGTTCAGTCGCTGGATAATTATTTGTGAAACTATTTGAGAAGGAAATGTTTGGCTCTGACTCCTCAAAATATATTTAACGGTATTACACTCCGTTAATTATGCTGGGAATTATTGGCCGTTGCAATTTTTGGCGTTGGCACTGGAGATAAAGTTGTACAAAAGTTAGATTTCAAAGCGACATGCTGCAGTAAGTCATCTGGATCGCCCCCTGGTGGCTAGCTGTCGTCATAAAATCCACCTCCTCCATGTTAGCAGATGGAATATGGGCCAAACTACACAAATAAGTGATGGCTGTGATTTTAGGTAGTTCTTGTGATCATTCTTTTACTAAGTTTGGTTTTAATTAGTGACTTGATGCTCTAAAAACAAGGTGACATGTCAGCTGAGTCCGGCTTGTGATTGGTCATTACTTCATGTCCAATATATAAACCTCGACAGGCTGCGTCTTTACAGGATAATCCACATTATTCATTATATCTTCCAGCGAGTCGTGCTGTGACCCATCGGTGCGGTTCCCCCCCTTTCAGCTGTGCAAACAGATAACGAAGCTGTCTTTGAGTTCAGCAGAGAGACGAATCATTGTTTAGGCTGCAGGTCACTGACACTCGGGTGAACACACTGCTGAAGGTGACGGATGTGAATATATTTAGTGGTAAACACAGGAACAGCAGGCACTTAGTGAAAAAGGTGAAAGTGCAAGCCTGCCAGGTTTTACACAGTTGTGTCATCTTTGGTCAAAATAGCACTAAAATACACAAAGTTAGATTTAGAAGCAAAGCACATTGGATTATTTCCTCACAAAGCTTGTAACAATGCATAAATTACAGTACGAAATATGGGGAAAAAGGGAATTTATATTAAAACTGGTTCTAAACCATAGTAAAAATAGAAAATGTCCAATGAAGGAGTGGAAATGAATCTTTTTTAAGCAGGTGGCTTGTTTGATTGACAGGCCATGAATCTGTGAGGTCTCATTTTACGATATCAAGTGAAGCAGTGGTGGAACGAGCGTTTATTGGACTCCTGGAACTGTCGGGACTTTATTTTTATCCACCTAAATCTATACAATAGAATCACTGACCAACATTAGAGGACTTGTGTGATCGGCTTAGACTGGGTGGTGAGTGCTGAGTGTACACCATCGGTTCAGGGCGCTGCTGCTCCGGGAGGAAGGCCCCCGGCGTTGGGTTCTGGTTTGGCCGAGCTCGTTTCACTGTAATGCTTTGTTTACACGTGCGTAAACACACTTGGAGGAAAGTAGCTGTGCAGTAACAGCTGTTCACCCCCAACGGAGGCGGACAAGGCGTTACATAAACTCTACTCTTATAACCAACTGAGCATCGGGACAATCGAGAGCCTCATTGACTTTAGTTACCTTCACCGAGGATATTGTGTGTTCATTTCCATTTGTTTGTCTGTTGTTAGCAATATTACGCACAAACTACTGGAACCGATTTTCTTGGAACTCCGTGGAACGGTGCAGACCAGGAGAGAAGCCGTTAACTTTTCAGGAGGATTCAATTTAAGCAAATGTAGGCGACTGATATCTATGAAATTTGGTGTGTTTGTTATGAATTTAATATTTTGCATTTTGGTTTCAGTTCGCTTGGCATTTCAACACTTTATCGCTATTTTAAAAAAATCTGTGCTGCAGATAATTTTAGGCTCCTAACAATTACATTTTCAACAGCAACTTTCGTTCTGCTCAGTTTTACTCCTGTTGGACGTCGTGGATTATGTTTCATCGTCCGAACAGTTTGAATTCATAACTGTTCTCTGCCAAGACCGCTGCCTCTGCTTAAAAAAATAAACAGTCCAGGTTTTCTGTTCAAATCTTGGACAGAGGTCACTTTTCAGGACAACGTAAAAAAAAAAGATTTGTTCAACTGACCAATCGTCTTTCACTGGCGAGGACGATCTCAGCAGATGTTGGAAACTCGATCTTCATTCACACAGAGCAACACCAGCACCTATATGTATTTAATATAAAACTATTTCATGTATGGGAGACAGATGCTTTAAGACAGATGTTCTTTTTTTTTTTTGGACTGTTCACATCCCTTCCAGGGCCCACCTGCCTTGACCACAATCCAAAAACAAGACGCGGGGCTTGATCACAGTTCGTTTAATACCCAGTCATTAGCCACTAATAACCACCATTTAATAGTGAAATTCTTGTTATCCCTCCTAAATGAGGCTTGATAAGAAATTTGTTAATTGACAGGAAACTCAAACTTGCAGCGGCCCATCTGTTTTGCCCGAGTATTATTCACTCTCCGTGACTGTGTGTGTTGCTTTAGCTACTGGATGGGGTAACCCCAGTCACTTGCCTCCTCAGCACCTGTGTTTACTTTGGGGCCTCGGCCCCCTTGACCCAGCAGCAATCCTTCACTCACTCAGGAGATGGAGCGAGGTTCCAACCTCCAACTATGTGCTGTCCCTGCACTTTTACCACCGTGTGATTCCTCTAAGACGTTCACGATGGAGGCGCAGGCCAAACGACTCGTATAAATTACAACCCTTTCCCGAGGTTCTAGTAAATGCAAACATCCAGATTCTCTGAGCTCTCTCACTGTGATGTTAGGCTACGCTAAGAGCAGGAATTGGCTGTTTGTCCGAGCCTGTTGTGGCTGCGGAGGCTTCTGAAGGTGCTGTTGGAATGGAAAGTGGATCGGAGGAGCCATTAGTGTAAAATATAACCGAACCTGTCTTCTTGTTGGCCGGAGCTGCAGACGGAGCTGGATCCAGTAAGAGTGAATATTCAGCAGTAATATTAAAATGAAAGAAACAGATTTATAACTGGAGCAGTGCCGGTTTCAAACCTGCAGGTGTTGTAAGGGGGAAGTTTTGAGGATGATTATTTTTCTCTCACTCGACTTCTGTGAGCTGAACCTAAACTCTTCTTCATAAAGAACAAATCTGTCCGTAGCTACAACTACATCTTCTCTTGATCAGATTATTCTTGAGTCAAATCTTAACTTTTATTTCCACTGAGGAGGTTGTGTTTTCAGCAGGATTACGCAAAAACTTCCGAATGGATTGAAACATAGAGGAAGGAAGAGTCATGGGCCCAAGACAGAATCCAGTAAACTTAGGAATGGATCCATGAATTCTGAATCACTGTCTTTAACATTGCGATATAAGGTGGGTTTATGTGTGAGTGCATGAAGTTAGGGGCGGATCCAAGTCCTTTGAATCCAGGGGGAGTTGATTGGTCAACTAGTCTCTAGCTGTGCCAGTCCCCCCCCCCCCCCCCCCCCTCCCTGGTTCACCTGGAGCTGCTCACTGAGCTGAAGGAGCCTCCTGCACAACATCTTTAAACAAACACGTTGTCATGGTTCACCAGTTTTATTCCCTGGATGCGTTTCATTCTGTTCCTGAAACTGTTCATTATTTTAATGCTGTATTTCAAAGTTTTATTTTATTCCCTTATCTTATTCGTCTTAGTCCTGAATTGTTTTAATCCGGTTTCAACCACATAAAACACTTTTGATTTAACACTATAATGTTTAAAAGTGCTGCAGTAATAAAGTTTATATTGCAGCTGTAAATGAACCAGTGAATTTGTCAAAGTTACTATAAAGTTACGTGTTGTTGATTTTAAATGAGGTGAAAATAGTTCAGTTTGTGGTAAATATACATACACAATATAAAATCTAATGTTCTCAGTCCAGAGTCTCATTTCAGAAGTGATTTATTTTTCCGCCGTACTGTGACTGTGGCCCTTTCTGCATTTTCTCTTCACACTTTCCCTTCCTCTGGATTCTCAACCACAGCTGAGAGGTCACCAATGAGCTGTTTACAGCCTTACAAGACGTTAACTCGCCGTGGATCTGATGAGAGTCGTGCTCAGTCCGTTCTGAGCGCGTGCCAGAGTGCTGTTGCTCGTACTGCCGTGTTAACTGTTCAAATATTAGTGCCAATGTTTTTTCAGGTGTGGAATACGCTCGTGTGTGCCAAAAAAACCCTGTTTCCATGGAAACGGGCCAGCCGAGAGTGTAAGAAAAAGCCGCCTCGGTTTCGTATTAAGTCATTAAACTGTGATGTGATCGGTGCCTCTGCATTCAGCTGTGACATCCTGACATGTGTCATCTTTCTCTTTTTTTTGAATTTTGAAAGTTTATCCAATTCTTTTGGTCTTATTTATGATGTTTTGTGTTGTGAAATGGTATTTGGAGTATTCGGGAGTGTCCTGGGTGCTTGGCATGTTCGGTGAAGTGCTGTGCGCTGACATACTAGAAGCTGGCTCGGGTCTGCCTCATGACTCCGACTCCATGTCACGCTCACCGTCTTTCTGCCCTCTGCATATTAATTGTAGAAAGGTATTTGAATATTTCATGAATCACACATTTTTCTCCAGCCCTGGAAACTTTCGTGGTGTCGTTACAAATATCGAGAAAAGTCAAAGGTTCGGAAACATCGTCTGTCGACAGCACGTCGCAGGTTGAAAAAAGCTTCCATAAAGAACCTTTAAGTCTTCATGTGACGTTTTTTCTCCGGTTAAGAGAAACATTTCAAACCGTTTGCATGTTGTCTTTTCCAGGACACTGGCAAGTGCAGGGAAGGAGCTCAAAGATAACTTCCTGAAAGCCCTGGCAGAGCGAGAGGAGGCCAACCGCAGTGGGAAAATGACTGTGAGTACATTATTACAGCACTCCAATTGCTACGTAATGGGATTCCCCTCAAATATTTCTGCAATTCCATTAGTTTGGGAACAAAATCCATACTGTGTCAAGTGGAGTGGAAATGCCCTCCCTCCCTCCCTCCTCCCTTTCCCCGCTCCAGAGACCATGAGAGGCGGCCGCTCGCCCTTCTCCCGTCCATAAAACTCTGTTTACCAAAGTCCAACTACCTTGTCCAACGTGTGCTTTTCAGATTCAACAGCCGTAATAATCTTTAAAAGAAAGGATGCTCACCTGAGGAGCCAGGGTACAAGCCTGTAGAGGTGTTAACGATCGGAGGAGCTAGCTTTTAGTTTCTGTGACGGGGAAAGTAAAGTGTTAGGCGCCTTTTATTCTCCTGAATGACCAGCAGAGGGCGACTCCACTGTTATTACCTCAGTCAACATTTTACCACCAAACAGCCGGATGTTTATGATTCTTTAAGAGACATGTACGGGTTGGTTACTTTAGCCCGTTTCATTCGGTATCGCCCTCCACAGCTTTATCGTTATACCGGCTTCCCATCAGAAGAAAAGCTAACTCACGGGAAAATTGGTATCTGAGCTGTTTTGGTTTAATTTCTGAATAGTGGGAGGAAGGGGAGATGTGTCGTCCATCTTTTAATACAGTCCATGACCCCAAGTAGGAAAATAAGCGAAATGTTTCAATAAAGGGCAAGAAAGTAGAAAACGTTGGTGTTTTTGCTGTTAACCGTTCACATCGACACGTCTGTCGTCGAGCTTTGCAGTTTAACGAGCCCCGGAAGGTGTATTTTATAAATCATTGGCGTCGTCTGCTTGATAAAACTCGGATGCACAGGGGAGAGATTGTAACCTCTGACCGTGAAGCTGAATATTTTGACTCCAAACACAACGTTTAACACCGTCCTCTGCGTCTACTTGGAGTATATGATGAATGGAATATGTACGTTTGGAGGGATTGTGTAGTCACCGGTCTGCAGGGAGTGTTGCTGTTGACACACTTGATATACTTCACTTCCAAGATGCCGGCGTAGGAAGAAGGAGTTTTGTTTGACCTCCGTTTACCTGCCCCCCCCCCACCCCGTGGGATTTGCAATTATGAGATCACATGGAGTGCAGTGAGGGGAGCAGAGGCAGTAACACCAGAAGTTTTCCCACTGGATGTCCACTGTGTAAACAGCACCATGCAAAAGCCCACTGTCTCTCTGCCGGTCCCGTCTTTTAACTCTCTTTCTCCTTTTCTCTGAAAGAAACCTCCTGCGAAAGATTAAGTGATTTTTAAAGTATCACTTCCTGTATACAGAAACGAGAGCCAGAACAAAAACAAGCAAAATATCATGTTGTGTATTCCCAACATTGTTTTGCTGACACGGTGTTTTCCCACCTCTTCTTATTTTTCATCTCTTCAGAGCTTCCCTGAGCTGAAAAATTGGATTGGGGACGATGTTTATTTTCCTTTGAGCCCGCGCTCTGTTTAAAATTGAACCCACATTTGTGCACTTAATACCTCGTCCCTTTGAAACTGTTTAAGTAACAGCTAAACTTAATACAGTTTGACGAGGCTTGACCTCATCGGTGTATTTACATTGCACAGATGTACTCCAGACAACATTTGCACATGTGCCGACGTACAGTAAAACATGTGTTGCATCTCGTTCCCTCCGTACGCGATGTTCATTTCTGTATCTTGTTTAACGCTTGAATTGGAATTTGCAGGTTTGCATTGGTATGTGTGTATGCAGTTCGGATCCCCCCCCCCCCCCCCCCCCCCCCTCCCTCTTATCTGTCTTGCACCTGAAATCCTCTTCATGACAGTGTCGCATTACTCCCGCTAATCCGCCATACGGTCCAATAATAAGACCACCCAGCGTCACACGGTATCTCTCACACTGTTCAGCGTGGGGCTCTCTGACTCCGTGACTCCAGCTCCTATCGGCCACGCTCCTCCAACCCGAGGATCTACTCGCTCCAACACATTCCAGCTCCTCATCCCTGCACATTTTCACTGCGCCCCATAATGCAAAGCAGCCCTCGTCCAACAAGTGTTTTCCATCCCTCCCCCCCCCTCCACTATATTTTATGTTTACACATTATTGTTATTTTAGGCATTTAGGTCATTCTGCGTTTCGTGCTTTAACGCACCCACCAGCAAATTCCTTTGTTAAATCCCCACGGTAAGTAATTTCAAAATCCAAATGAGGCAGTAAACTTTTACTGTCTTTGTTGTAAACGCAGCCGGAGTCTCGAGTTCCACCTACTTAATTTATCATAAAGGGTTCGTCGTTGTTGTGAAGGATCGCGAAGACGCAGAAAATCATCCGTTTGAGTCGCACAATGGACGAGGAAAAAGAAAATACTTAGAGCTGAGTAATTGGCATTCCTTTAAATGGATGACATATTCATTGTCATCTTCCGCCCCCATTCATCTGGGGGGGGGAGTCGCTCCTTTGTCCTCCTTTCATGTCTTTCTCAGCCTTTCAAGTCCGGTTGAAATTACACCTGTCAGTTAATACACTCGTCAGGTTATTCTGTCTTCTCCACCCTGCCCCAAATACAAAAGATTGATAGCAGACATGACTCCTGATGAACAGGGCTCATCTTCCCTTTGTGTGCGGTCCCCCCCCCCTCCTGTTTCCTGCCCTTCAGGATAGAGGCAAAGGAATATCAGGCACTGGAGCCTATTTTGCATTGAAAATATTGACTTTGATACATTTCTCCTTCCAGTTTTCTCATGAGCTCTCAGTTTTCAGTGAGCAGACGCAGCCGTCCGCTCTCTCGGCTGAACTTCCAGGCCTTTCAGTGCCCTGCCTTCATTGTGCTTCTACTCCCTCGGCCCTGTTGCGAAAGCTGCTCCGCTGCCAAAAGTCACACACAAACAAAAGCTGCACCTGGGCAGCTTTGGCTTTATTTGCACTGGGTTAGAAGTTAAGTTTTTTATCAAATCCAGGTCACACCTGCACAGGATGCCTGAGGGTGTCAATTGTTGGGAGGCTCACATCTGAAACTGAAGGTGTGCTGCCACCACCCACTCGGCTCCCTGTTTGTTTTCAGGTGTTTGTTAAGAGGCTCTGACGGTGTCAGTGTGAAGTTACAACACATCAAGCTAATGCTAAACTGATGTGAGTGAGCACAATGAAAGGCACTGAGCCACTTGTGGGGTTCTTACTCTTAGGGATTGTGCCTAGAGACACTTCTAGACCAATAGGGACTGAAATAATTAGAATTTAATATACAAAATAAACTAGAATGGCACTTTCCTCCTCCGCTTGATTTGGATTTTATTTATCTGCACCAAATTGACCACACTTACTAACACAGCTCAACACAACTCCCTAAACATTTTTGTAAAAGTGCCTTTTCTCACAATGATCCACCCCAAAACTTAACGGCTTCTTCCTTGGCCCACGTCCCATCCTTCCACCAAATTTGCTTTTATTATTGTTGTTGTTGATTATCAGTATTATTATTATTATTATTTTTCATTCGTCAACCTTCCTCCAAATTTCATTTACACCTGTGAGGCTGTTATCTAGACACGTGGCAAATTCACAGCGTAATGGGATTGAAACCACAAACCTGTTGGCAGACAAGTTCAATAAATAATGTCCTTTGTCATATTGAATAGTGAAAAATATTTGTTCAAACCCACTACATTCATTTAAGGAACGTAATCAATTATATTAGACTGATAGCATGTGACATATTTCATTAAGAGTGAATAACACGTTTTTCACGGTGCACTGCAGATACATCACATCATGACTGATGATGAAAATATGTTTCATCAAGCGTTGTTGAATCACTTTTATTCTCTTACAGACGACTTCTCTAATGACTGCAGAGCAAATCTTACTCTGACAGTAAATCTCACTCCCCTGAAGAGGTGAATACACGTGTTCCTTACTTCATGACCGAAGCCATCACTCACTCGGTAACAAGAGGAAACTTCATTAAAACAATGCACCTGGCAAAGTGCCTCGTGTTTGCTCTCAGCCTCAGAAGCAGCAGGACTGTCCAGGAGTCAGTCTGTTGTGTCGGCGGTAAAGAGGAACCGCAGGGAGTCGCATTCAACCTGTCAAACCCGGCAAACAAGAAGAAATTATGCAGAAAAATCACCCGCAAAGATTTTTATTACTCGCAATATTTGGTGCGCAGTTACACAGGAAGGAGTCATTAACGTGTCACACATAACGAGAGACATTTGACATCGCTGTAAAACAATGAGAATGTATGTTCGGGTGTAGGTTAGGTTTTCTACTTGAGGGGGGGGGGGCAGTAATGGCTGTTGCATTGTGCACGCTCCATGGAGGCAGCTCAGTTCTCAGGAACAGTACATTTCTCTTCTGGTATCGTTGAGCCGCAGTGCGAGCGGGCGGAGACATTTTCCCACAGCCACATGAAACACACGGTAATTCACACCGATTTGAAATTCCTCGACAAATGTTGTATCTGGCTTTAAAATGTATTCAATGTTCGGATACGCTCTGCTGAGCATTCGTTCTTTTTCAGAAATGAATGAAAAGTCCATGAAAGTGCTGCAGAGTGCTAACGTCATGCAAGCAGGAGCGGTTAAAGGGCCTTTGGGGGCCCGGGGCAAAAAGAATGACCCCCCCCATCTTTCTATACAGTCTATAATACGCATATATAAATAAATAGTTCAAACCACCACATCACACACACACACACACACACACACACACACACACACACACACACACACACACACACACACACATTTAAATATTCTTGTTCTCAACCAAAGTTTATTGCAGAAAGTTGGCAGCATGGGTTTTTTCTTCCATCCATGGTGTCAGTGCAGTCTCCTGAACATGGCGGATCATTGGGGGGGGGGTTCTCTTAAAACTGTTGTTAAGTAATCTGCCTCTCTCCAGGCCCCCCCCCCCCCCCATCTCAGACCCTGTTGTGAGGCCCCTGATGCAGGAGCAGTGGTTAAAGGGTTAAAATAGTTCAGGCTACAATACAAAGATATCTCTCCGCAGATTGTGAAGGTTTTGCTTGTTTGTTTGCTACAGAAAATGTAAAAGGTAGGAGTAGTTTGTTTTATTCACGAGTGCCGTACAACTCTATGCATTAGCTTCTGAAATTTATACATTTGTGAATGAGTTTTTTTGTAATAATGGAGACATGTGGCCTTTTGACTTGTGTTTTTTCAGCTACAAATACAATAAAACGTCATCAAAGTGGAAAAATACTTATTCTAGATTTAGTAAGAGCGTTGAAGAGCTTCAGAAATATGTCGCACTCACTCGAGAAGAATTTCTTCGGACTAATTTGACTGTTCAGAAATGATTTTCGGTCTCCTGCCCTTTTGAGTTGTGGAATTTAGCTGGTTGGCCTGCGCTGTGTGTCTCATGCCCAGAGGGGACATCCTGCATAAAGGAAGTGTTTGTCTTTGGTCTGTGGACCCAGCGAGTTCTGTATTGATAAGCTCCTGTCGCTATAGATAATAAGGTGGTCAGTCATGCAGCCCAGAGATCAAGTATAGCATTGAAATTAAAGAGGAATTCCCAGCCCTATTGCGTTACAGGCCCGTGTGTGTGTCCCCCGCTGCCCAGGTCCTTTTGTCCCTGTCATGGGCAGTAAAAACAACAATGGCAAGTTTGATTTCAAAGCAGCAGGACCAAGGTGGACAGTCTTTAGAAAAGGAACGAGTCCTGCAGAGCTATCGTATGACCTTGACTTGAATGGTGTCACAGACTCGTGGAGAGGTGGGGATAAGGCCCCAACAGTTTGCAACCATCTATCAAGTGGAAAACAAAAATAACCTTTTGTCTAGAGGGGGGGGGTCTATACTTATTGTGACATATAGAATAAGCATCTATTTTATTTTTTTAAGACTTGATGTCAACCCCCAACGTGATATATCCTGAAAGACCCAAACAGAACAACTTAACAACCTTGAATTATTGTTTCCCTGAGTTTTGAACCGTAAGACTCGGGCTGCACTTTCTCACAAGTGCGGGTCTTGGGGAAAACCATAACACTGAAACTGTGAAATATTACTCTTGGCTGATTGCAGCGCGTGGATTTCATGGCTAGTGTCTTATAGTCTATAAAAAGAAAATGGATAGCCAAAGCATTATGTGTTATGTTAGTCCACGCAGCCAAAATGGCAGCTGTGCCCTGTCTCTCAATGCAGCATATCTGCCACCGAGGGATTTAGAGAGGAATGAGGAAAAGAAAGATTAAACCGCCCTCATGTTATATACAATCGTCTTTTATCTCTTAATACAAGGCGATTGAGCGACAATAATAGACCGCGTTTAATCCAAATCATACTTATTTGATTCATTGAGACAGGGTTTCTTCTTGGGAGACGCAGCTTTCTTGAATGGGAGTGTAATTAGTGTGGGTAAGTTACAAAAGCCAGATCCAGTGAGAACATGCCCGTGGCCATTTGGAAACCATTTCAGGGCGGATGGTTTGTTTACCCGTGAAATCACACATCAGACAATACGTCAGGCCGATCCCAGAACGCAAGTGGCACTGCCCAGCTCACTGTTTTGCCACTGAAAGCCTGGATGAGCCCCCACTGTAATGATTTCTACTGCCCCCCCTCCCCTCCACTTGAACAGCTGCTATTGTCCAGAGACATCGCCCCCAAAAATGTGGCCCCTGGACCATTTTCACAGCAAATGAAAACGGATACACTTAATCTAATCTCTCGGGATTTTTTCCTTTTTTCGAATACGTTGGGAGCACATTTGGTCTGCGGCCCGTCACCGTCAAAACATCCGTCAGCTTGCTTTGCCACTGGGAAGATGGGCAATCGTATTAAAGTGTCTCGAAGGAAGTCTCGCATTAAGCGGAAGCCATCTGGGAGTCTGGGTGAACTACATTCGCTCGTGTCCCCGGTCTTAAACAGGCCCCACGTCGGACACAGTGGGAGATTTACTGGGAAGCAGATTATTGAAGGGATTACTCTATTTGCTTTTGGTATTAGGGCAGTGTCTTGTATTCTGTCTCGTATTAATATCTCCTGAACCAAGGCTGCAGATCTGCAGGGGCACACTTCCGTGTTGTCTTTTTTCTACCACAGCTGAAGAGAAGGAAATACTTCATTAGTGATAATCCGGTGTATTTTTACCTCGGCCAAGGAGGTTCTGTTCCCGTCTGTCTGTTTGTCGGTTGGTTTATTTTTGTTTTGTTTAGTTTCTAAGAACGATTTAAACCCCCAAAAAAACTGAACCTATTTCCACGAAACTTGGTGGAAGGATGCGTTTTGGGTTGGGGAGGAATTTTATTTTTAAATCGTGGCCTGAATATCCCCCTTTTGATAAATCAAGGTCACAGGCTTCTCTCTCCTGAGCCGTTCAAATACAATCTTGTGCTGTGAAGCTGAAACCGTTCATGGCTGTAATCAATCACTACTTTACGGCCACATTATCTTTTACATTCCTTTTATTTGTATTTTTCATCGACTCATGAACTGTGGTATGTTTTTACTCACACTCCCATCCGTGTATTAGGAAGACACAGCTACATGTTAGGGAGGACGGGACATCTGTGTTAAATACTACCTAAAGGGTTTCTGGCCGGTCCCTGGAGGAATGTGCACCTGCCACGTGCAGGTGGTGTTTTTTAGACTCCTCCGGCTCAAAATCAACACTTTATGTAACGGGTCTTATAGCGAAAGCTGCTTCACTCCGAGATGCAGTTACTGAAATAGATTCGCATCGAAAATAATGGATTAGAAAAAAGTATAAAGGAATTCTGATAAAAGCCCGATAAAGAAAAACAAAAAGATGTGGTTTCAATGATGCTCCCTTTGCAGCCATGCATTTCTCCCTTTGTTTATATTTCTTCTGCATCGCATCTTTCTTACATCATGCCTCTGGATTTCCCTCCAAAACAGTGATTAGATCGCTCCACTTTGTGTCTGGACCCCTCTTTTTCCTGGCCTCCTGTTGGGGAGGGAAGCCAAGTGTTACTGAACTGAACTTGTGAGACTCGGTATCTGGTCTGCGAGGCTGCAGGTGCAGTGTCTGGGACATTTATCTCTTTAAACAACTACTCAACCTCCTGCATCTGCTTTTAAGGAGACAACACGTACACTCAAGTGACCTGAGGGAGGAGAGGACATCAATCTTTTATTGATTTGTATCCAGCTATTAGAGTAATGTAGAAAGTTCTGTTTGACCAAGACAGAAAAACAACTTGGTGCACTACTTGCACTACTGTAAGAACAACTGCATTAAAACTCTAAATTGCTTCAAATCAAAGAAATCTCCATCATCACAGACAGTACAACAACAATTTATGCAACACTGTGAACCACTGTGGACAGACACACACTCTTAATTAAAACAAGCTGTAGTTTGTGGCATTAACACAAAGACCTGAGAACCTGGCTGAGCAGCACCTGAAGGCCTCTTCCCTAAAGTTATCGGCTTCTATGCCAATTCCCAAACTGTCACAACTTTTTCTCAGTTATAATTATAAATAAACTAAAAGATGTAGGAGAGACGTAGGCACTTTGTAGATTAACAACGGGCGATGTGCAGTGTATGAGCTTCGGGCCTGAACGTATGAAACTTGGCTCTCAACATCCTAAAGTAGGTCTTGAAGTTTCCTTTTCCCTCAAGGGGTGAAACATTCAGCCTCTGTGCCAAAACCACTTAACACTTAGCGACGCGGAAGATATGGTTTATTCCTTAAGCACTACCGAGGTTCACGAGGTGATCACTTAGGCTAACAGGCTAGCTAGCCCCAGGAGCGGTGAAACGAATCCATTTATGGTCAAAACACTGATACCCAATCTGGGAATTCAGCTTATCCGCCTCCCCGCAACATATGGAGCACATTCTTTAGAATCCTCTTTGTTTTATCACGACACCGGACTGCTTTGGCTGTGTATTATTCCACCTGAGTAAATACGGGGCGGCATCTCTTCTACATGTCTTCCAGAGGCGTCCGGCTCAGGCTTCAGCCCATGCACCTTCTCCCCTCCACTCCAGTCCAATAACAGTCCAGTCCCCCTCCCCGCTATCTGAGAGCAAGTCCAGGAGTTTGTGTTTTTGATTCGTATCCTGAGAGACCAGCTGCTGTTGATGGACAGTTTCTCATCAGGTCAATGTCAGAGTGTCTCTGTCTGTTTCCTACACAAAGTCCCACAGAAATGCCAAAGAATTGAGCTCATGGTTTAACTTTCAAGCTTCTTAAATCGGAGCAGGCCAAATTCCCTGCATATTTTCACGTCATTGTAATGCATATTAACACATGTATGAGGTTCCTGCCAGGGAGACATGCAGATGGTTTGAGTCTCTTCACAAATACCAGGGATTTTAAATATTTCATATATCTGAGCTACCTGCTATTTAACAAAGCATCATTTGTGGTCTGTTTTAATTAAATTGGGTTATTCATGCATGTTATCTAAGCACCGCACAAAAAACATTTCATAAGAAGGTGAAAACCCAATTTAGAGAACTGTGTATCAGGGTTCTCCAACTTAGTGCAACTCACATAGTTTTATACTATTTATGTAAAGAAGATGAAAATGAACTAAAGGCAACTCACATTCATTACACAGGGCCTTACCCAAGGAGATAAAACAAGAATTCACAGTAATTAGTAGCGCTGATGTAAAACCAATCGGACCCTATAAATCATGCTATCTGACACTTAAGGCTGCCATGTGTCACATATAGGTGTTGAAACTGATACAGGTATCTGCTTTAATGAGCCTTGTTGGAAGGCAAACAAGCGTGAACCGTGCACGCCCGTGTTTGTCCGAGAAGCAATAGGTCACCTATTAATCTCACGAGAGATAGTGAGCGCTAAGGACTTGTTTGTGATGTATTTGCTTCAGGCTGAAATATCACTTCGTGTTGTCTCAGCTTTTGTTGAATCATTATTAGATTTCACGCAGTCGAAGGAGTTATTTATTTTTTGACATGTGATGTGTCCAGGTCAAGTACAATATGTCCTCTGGCGTTAGTCACTGAGTAACAACAAGCTACCAAAATTGTACAACGTGTCCTTTTTCATTTTGTCGACTCTGTGAATCCATCCGTCACTTGGTTCATTCCTTGTGTCGTTTCAGCCTCTATTGAACACGCTGCCAGAAGGAGCCTGGTTTGGTTATTTTCAGTTGGAATCCTCTTTGAGAGTTGTTTACGTCCTGGTGTCATTTGTTGAGAGCAGGTGTATGAAATGCTCAGTGGGAAGAGGTGAAGAGACAAGCTGCTGACAACATGAGCCCCAGAGGTCGAACTCTGGGTCTTAGGCCTGTGCAGAACTCACAGAACTCAGGGAACACAGCCTTATAATTTCTCTCCACTTTGCACCACCGTTATTTTTGGTAAACTGTGCCTATAACACAAAGGTTCCCTAACTCTT
Source organism: Hippoglossus hippoglossus (assembly GCF_009819705.1). NCBI lineage: Eukaryota > Metazoa > Chordata > Actinopteri > Pleuronectiformes > Pleuronectidae > Hippoglossus > Hippoglossus hippoglossus. Next base: position 2,445,911 of record NC_047159.1, on the reverse strand, counting down.
TAGCCCCCAACCCCTAAGATAACAGTGCCGGAGACTTGTGATCCTCACGGAGGTGGTTGAAACGTACAGAGGATATTTATTCAAGCACAAACACGTATGTGCACGTGTCCTAATCTTTCCCGCAGTGCTGTAAATTGACCTCCTGCAAGTGATGCTGTTGCTAATCTGTCATAATCATGTGGGCTCATGTGAGGACACAGAAAACCAGAGGGATCATGATGTGTGTTTTCTATTTGACGATTTGTTCTAATCTTTTGTTACAATTATGGCTAAAATACGCTATTTCTAATTGTTTTTGAAATTGTATTCGATGTCAGGAAATCCTCACATGACCCCCCCCCCCAGTGGTGTCTCATGACCTCCCGGGGGGGGGGGGGGGGGGGGGGGTCCCTGACCCTTAGTTTGGGAACCACTACAATAACACACGTCCAGATTTGTTTACATGTTGATCTAAACAGTCCGTCACAAAGATCTCCTCAAACAGGAAGTGCTTTATTTTCCGGTTGCAGTCACTTTGGTTTGGTTGAAATAAATAGAGGAAGAAGTTGTTCATTAGATTATTTAGACTGAAGAAATGAAAAAAGGAACATGTCACCTGGTTTTAAAATCAGTTTTGAGTCTGGCAGAGAAACCGCTAGTTTTTAATAAATAAATGTTTATTACAGGAGCTTACAACATATTTGTCTTTGCACTACAAATCACAAACACACACACACACACACAGACACACACACACACACACAAGTAACATTTGGCCACAGTCACCACAGCGGCTGGCCAAGAATCACCTGCTGCTCTAACTATTTACTTTGGTCACCTACAAAGTGGCTGGTACAGAAGATAAACCTTGTAACCGCAGCATTCAGCCGAGCGCTGGTGTTTACTTTCCGTCCGGTCCTCTTGGTCACTTTCACCATGTGCCCCGACCGAGCTTCCAGCTCGACTTTTATTTATCAGCCGTGTATTTCCAGCCGCCATCTGGCCCAGCTGATATCACAGCGGTGACCTGGTTGTAATATGGATATCCCCCCCTCGTTTATCTCATCCCCTGTGACAACGTAAGAAAACAAAATCTGCTCATCTTCCCTTCGCAGGGAGAGAATCTCCTATCAGCCGGCGGAGGCCAGGGACAAGGTGAAAGAGGACAAACATGTTTCCACTACCAGACATGTAGCGCTGCTCTTATTGCTTTGGACAATGTTAGTGTTGTCTTACACCGCAAGCCCTCCTTCTCTTTTTTTTAAACTTATTTCATATCCACAGAAAGCAGAGATCAAACAACATGGCCGTCTCTATTATTCTTTTCCTCTCGCGGGGCTGAGCTGAAGTACATTTCATGGTTTGAAAAACACAGTAAAAACACAGTGAATTCCTGGTGCTGCGGTGTGACAGCCGGCGATTGCAGGAGTCTCATGGCAGGCCCGAAGGGGGGAGCTTCTCAGCAGAGCTGCGGGCCAACCAAAACAGAGTCATGTTTGAACACCTATTTCCACTGGGATGGGGGAGGGGGGGGGGGTTGTGCGAGCTTTAATCAGGATCTTACAACAGGCGAGCCTTTGATAGAGACTCGGCTCTGGACATTTATCTCGTTCCTCTGAAGGCTGCGCTGGCTTGTGTCACCCACTTTGATCCCACTTCTTTTCTGGAGCGCGGCGTCGGACACGTCTCTGCTGCCGATAACACACCGGTCAAGTTGTGATGTAGAAAAAGAAAAACAACCAAGAACCCTGACCCCAGCTTACCCCCCCCCTCTTCATATCCAAAGTGCATGAGTGTGTGTGGTATGTAGTACCTCCCACGCTCCCCCCCCCCCCCCCACCCCCCCTCCTCTCCGTATGGAAACGGTGCCATTAATTTTCCGAGCACTGTCATAAACATCACTTCCTGGTTAAAGAGGAGCTGTGACAGGGTGCTGCCCCACAATGTGCGAGGGCAACAATATTTGACTTGGACGTGTTCCTGGTGATGAGGCCAAACCCCTGCAGCCGGCCTCTTGGCAGATGTCACGCCTGAGCGCTTTGGAATAATGCTGATAGGAGCCGGACTGGACTGGACTCTACACCCACGACGGGCTCGGGTTTAATCCGTGCATCGGCGTACGGAGACGGGACTCGAGTTACCACGCAGTGAGATTTACGTCAATAATCTGACAGATTGATTCAAAACAGCCCACACCAGCTGCCCGAAAGCTGGGAGTTATGTTCTGAGCATCCAGTGTCATAAAAACAATACCTCCCGTGTTCTGGACTTAATATTTAAACACAAAAACTGACGACTTTAAGCAGCAAAGGCCACATTTGCCATGTTATTATCAAGCCTAGCTAAAACTAATACAGTCTAAAACTTTCTAGAGCTTTCCCCAGGATCTAGGAACCTTTGCAGGAACTAGGACTGCAGGGACTTGCTTGTTGACTAGTACTTAAAGAAAGTATAAGAACCTTTGGTGGGGGGGTGGGGGGCTTGCAGCGCTGAAGATGCCTGATTGGTTCACCCCGGGGCTTTATTCCAGCTGGTCAATCTCTGTAATACCTTGTAAAATCATTGTTCTCACTTTGAGTCCATCATTTTCGTGCTGGTTTCTTTCCTGATCAGCAGCAGCAGGATTTGAATCTCCTGCTCGCTGTCGTTGTGGCGTTACTCGATTTACACAGCATCGTGTTCCACTTACTTTTGGTCCTTTCAACTAATTTTGTCTTCGTTAAAGTTATAATGTTCAGTTTTTTTGTTGAACGCGTGTTAAAAAGGGGGTATGATCATATTTGGAGAATGCTGTTTTTAGTGTTTTGCATCACAGAGGGATTTTTATGCCGCTGAGCCGAACCTTAATGGTTTGAATGGGGTTGACAACACCTGTCAACGTACCACCATGGTTTTTAAACAGTGCCACAGACTACATTCTCCAAATCTGATCATACAGTTGAGTCAACACATCTGTGACTCAAACTAAACACTGACTCCTTCAGGAAGGGAGAATACGTTGCAGGGCTTGCAATAAACTGCCAACTGAGTTTATATATATATATATATAAACTTTATTGCTCTGGAAAATGCCACACGATGCTGCCATGCGTTTGATTTTAAACTCCTCTGTAGTGTAACTCAAGGTTTGATGACTTTATCACAGTGGCAGCTTCACAAACTGAGTCATCGCCCTCAACAACATTTCTTTAAGAGCCTCTTATCGTCCCGGTTCGTGGCTCTCGAGCAGATTTAGAGCCAAACAGTGCGGTTGACCACCCGGAGGAAGTGCAGCCAGGAAGACAATGGGGAATATTGAGAATTCCTCTGCGTCATTAGGGAAGACCAGGATTAGCAGAGACTTCCTGTTTGCGACATGCTCGGGGGCCAGGCCGGCCTGTGATGTCGGCATTGAAGAAAGACGGTAACCCTTTGAAAGATACAAGCCGGCCATGGGGGGCATGTTTTCTTTCCCGTGACACATCGAGCTGCCACTTAGGCCACATGCAGCCAGTTGGGCCCACCTCGTTTTTCCGTCCCCCTCAGGGCCAACTGACGCATCATAAACTGATACTAAAGAAAGAGCTCGCAAAAAAGAGAGAAATTTACGATAATGGTTTGTAAGGTGACTTTTTAAATTACAAGGGGTGGAGGGGCTCTGCTTTGTGTCACGGTGTCAGCCGTCTTGTCGGGTCCACAGGTGAGACCTGGTTGGTGGAGAGCTCTGTGGCACTTGATCCCATTATCACGGATCAGCCACACTTTATTTATTTATTTATTTTTCACTGTTCTTTATGTTTTTGTAACGTATTTGTCACACACTGTTGATAGAATATGTATTTCAAGATATAGACTGTTTATAAAGATGGATGACATGACAGCCAATTTTACGTATTTTTAGGTTTATAGGTAGTTAATTTTTTTGTAATTGTTCGTTTTAATTAACTATTTCATGCTGTAAAAACAGGCTGAGACGTCATCTTGTCATTTATGGTCCATCAGAGACGTTGGAGATGCACCTTTCATCCTTATATAAAGTTTATGACTTGCCTTAACATCTTTATGAGTCAGTATTATGGTTTCAGCAAGTTCTGCTGCCCGCAGTTAACCAGAATACAAAAAAAAATCGTGCTACTTTTGAAGATTTACGACCAAAAAAAACTGAATTATGTAAAGATGAAATTAAAATTGTTGTCATCATGTCAATACAGCGATTAGCTCTATATAGGCACGTCAATATGATAAATCTGTGATAAGCTAAAACTAGTTCAGGCTTGATGTGGTCACTTGACTGTTTGGTGTACGTCTGTCCTCTCCTGCTCTTCACTCAGGCCACGTACCCACTGTCTATCACACACTATGTAATACACACAAGCTGTAGAAACTGGGTGAGATCCAACCGTAAGGAAATATGTGGATTTGGGTGAAAACATTTTTTTTTTGTGAACTGTGAAATAAATTGGCTAAAAGTATGAATAACTTTTTAGAAACTCTGTGATCAAAATATGTGGAATTATGGATCCATTTGAATTGAGACGTTTCCGACCCTGCTGTGATTTACAGCTTTCACCTCAGTGTTTGCTGTTCATGGGATAAACAAGGCATCGGAGTTTCTACACACTGATTGGTTCAAGCTCCCAGATCCTGACAACGATGCAGGAAATGTTTGAGCTGGAACTTAATCCCGTGTTCAGAGTGAGTTCATCCAGCCATGTAACGTTTTAACCTTCGCTCAGGGTAAACACGACTAATAAGGACGTCTACAGATAAATAAAGAGACCTTTGCATTTAAAACAGAAAGAAGGTGCTGAGGAATAACTGCAGCAGCGGCCTGTAGGTGAGCTGTGGGCTTGTGACTGAAACATCAACAGATTGAAACCCTGCAGAGGGCTGGAAAAGATCTGTGTGGGGGGGGGGGGAGTCAACAGCCACTGCTCAAGGGCACCTTTTAATTAGTACCAAGGTGGCCTTGAGCAAGGTGCTTAACCTCAGCCGCCCCACTGGACTCCAGTGTGACTGAAGGGAACTGCCTCAGTCACACTGGAGTCCGCGATGGAAGAGGATTTAAACCATGTCCACGGACGAGGGGGTCACAGTGACGCGTAATGTGATCAAGTGAGGTCCTTTTTGGTCTTAAATTGGCAAAAAATCGGGGTTAAGATCTTCAAAAAGCATCAACCGTCACATCTGTAATCCTGGTTTGTTCTATCGGTATTTCCCACGGACGGAGAATTCATTTTTGTCTTAGTTGACCTCATGTGGGCTGTAAACTTCAGATCAGGTGCCAGTTAGCAAGGTGAGGAACAAATGAAACCATAAAAAACGTTTGGGTTTATCTGGTCGTCCGTCCAATGTCCGATATCCATTGTTGGAGAATACTGTAAAAAGAGTAAAAAAACAAACAGATCAAAATGTTTTCCCGTTGTGATTGTACACAGATCCTGTTGTTGGATACTTGTTATATCGCACTGGCTAAAAGAAACGGAGCAGTTGCTTTTTAATTGCGACTCGCAGCCCCGTGAGCGGTTCACTCATCTCCACCACCGAACAGGAGGCTGCGGCCTCGTTGAGATGGTTGGCATTCTTGGTGCTTTCTCCGACATGTTTGGTCTGTAACGAAAAGGCCTTGAAAGCTTCTGTCAGCGGCAGAAATGCCTAATAATGTGGAAAGAGTTTGTCTCAGGTCAAAAGAATTAACCTCCAGTTGTGTGTGTGGCTAAACTTGGATAAGAGGCCGACAGGCAGCATGATAGTCAGGTCTTTCAAGATTTATTTTGGATCCCTCCCACTCCTAAAAGCACACCTCAGTTAATTTTGCGCGGCCTGCTTGGTATGTGTAAGATTTCCTCCTCTTCCCACCACACACCCTTATTGTTCCCCACATAAGGACACTCAGCATACCTTCAGATTAGCTGAAACCAGGGCTTTGGGGTATTGTGGCTTCACTACCAGGACACATGTTTGCCTTGTTGGCTTATTGATTTTACTCAGTGGGCTTAACATCACTATTTTAAAGGGACAAGCTGCCTGTGGGATGTTTCACAAGCAGTGGTTCATTCTTTATTTAGCACTGGTCGCTTTGTATTTATTTATATGCTGAGTTTTGATTTGCTGATTTAATGATTTGCATGAATTCGTCCTGAAAAAGTGCCTCAGAGCTTTTTACCTATTAAAAATAAAGGTTAGAAAGTGAGAAATCAAAGTTCCTCTCACTCAGCAACATGTTTTGTTTATCTGTGACTTCCACAAACCACATGTCTCTTCCAAAAATGACTCATTCCTGATCTGCCACCTCTGTGGTGAAGGTGTGATGAAGTTTAGGCGACTACAACCGCTTTGTTAAGGTTAGAAAAACACCGTGGCCGTGGTTTAAAGAAACCACTGTTGACAGGGGACAGTGGGAACAGTCGCACACTTTGTTCTCCTGTAACCATCCACGACAACTTTCTGCTGAAGCCTTCACGCAGATGTTTGCAGCTAAGAAACAATGAAAACTGGACGTCTTTATAACTTCACTTGGTTTTCAAACTAACTTACCGACTCTACCTTTGTACTACTTCTTTTAATTCAGTATGAAGTTATTAACAAGTTTCTAAGGGGATAATTTATGGATCTTGATGGAAAAAGATCAGGCATATATTGTTTTGTCGGCTTAGCTATGAGGTGTTATTGAGTTAAAGGGAGTTGTTGGGCCTCGGTGGATGTACGACATAGCAAATTGTAAAATGCATGATTTCCTGTATGAGAAATACTCAATGATAGCATTAGCTGCTTGTTCAAATGCCAAGAAGAACTTCTGTTTACCCTCATCAAGCCACGACCTCCAGTGGCCGTGTGCAGTATGTGCTTCGTCCATCGCTGTGGAACCACGAAACCTCAGGGCGGAGCTTCGTTGCACCGACGAGTCAACAAAATGTGACTTTGTCATTGAAAACCACAGTTCGCATTCAGAACCATCTCCTTCCAGTGTTTCTTTTAACCATGACGGGTTTCTCCCCTCAGCCTTAACCAACACATTCTTCTTTTAACCATAACCAAGACCAGAAGCCTTTACCAAGAATCTTTGGTAACGCGAACCATTAACTTCCCTGATCCTAGATCAAGCACTTCTTGTGTCTAAATCTAACCGTATCCCGACCAGAGAGATGACACATCAGGAAACCAACATCACATAAATAATATTTAAAATATCCATTTGGTCAGAAAAGGCTAATGTGGGTAATTGTCTGGAAGTCAGTCAAAAGCAACATGTTTTACCACTTAGTCTGGAGGCTTTTCTGGCCACAGGCGAATCATTTGCTCTTCATTTTGAATCCTGTGCATCTGCGGAGCCATTCTGATGTATGATCCCGACATCCTTAAACAATTACAGCACATGTATGCAGCTCAGTCATATTGTATGGAGGTCTGAACTTTGAAGTGCCCCGCTGCTCTACAGGCATATCTCTTATATTACCGCATGCAGATTTGTATGTCTTCAAAGGCCTAATCATAACCTTCCGTTTCTGTGTTTATTTCTGTCTGTTTAACCTTTAATTACCGAACGGAGAATCAATCTTGTGCAGGTCTTTCATTTGTTAGTGTTTGACCACCTAAATTATTATCCACATTTGGCCACCAATGAAATCTCACCACATTTCTTTAAAAGGGGAACATGGATGTAGATTTAATTGGGAGATTGAACTCTCTGCACAGCCCCTCTGGCAGGAACCGGCAATAAAGGAGCATATTCATGGCTGAAGCAGGTTTGCCCACGTTTTCACCTCATTTGCTTCTTCGAATAGTTTGTTTAAAAAACATATGAGCTAATTATAGGGGATTTCTAAAAATCTGAAGTTTGCAAACGAGTGAGCCGTAAGAAACGCGACCCGGTGTCACGAGCTGGAATCTGTGCACAGCTATTAATGCTCTGCAGGAATCTGCCTTTAACAAACACTTTCAATACCGACTCCGGGAACAAAAGTAATTGAATTTAGTGCAAACATTTTCCCTTAAGCTGTGCCCGGACTGAGCCTCGGCCGTCATTTGTCTGTTTTAAGAACTGATTGTGCTGTGTACACTTTCCCTTTCAAAGCCTTACACCTGCGCCTTTTGTCTGCCCGGGAATGTGTCCACAAATATACGGCTCTGATAACGCTGCACCTGCTTTATAAGTTATGTTAAGCAGGGTAAACAATAATCACGGGAACAACTCATCCATACGCCATGAGCGCAGCTATTAGAGCGATTATGTGTGTGTGTGTGTTAGCTTCAGCTCGTGGGCCCGTGGTTCTTTATACAGCTGCAAAAGCTCAGAAGACAGAGTTTCTATTTGAAGTTGGACGAGGCCAGTTTTTATATTAATGAGCGTAGTGGTGAAAAGGCCTCTTATGGCTTTCAAAACAGACAGAAATTACAGCGATCTGCAGTAAAGAGGGGGCAGGGGGCAGCGCTCGTACGATTCGGTCTCAATCAACCTTCCTCGGTGCATTTTGATGTTAAAATGCACCTGTGTCATCATCCTAACTCAGAGCTCAGGGCTCCGACGGTCCAAACGACTCAGACGCAGCAGATTCTGCCTGTTTTCCTGAATTCACCTGAACGTTGGATATTTGTAAAAGCGATAAATTCAACTTTGTGAGGAAAATAAACAACACGTCTCCCTCAGCAGGGAGGCAGGAGAAAGAAATGTCCCCAAAGTATTCATTTATATAATTATTACAGATTGTGCAGTTGAAGGAAGAGTTAACTTGATGCCTATAGAATGGATCAGATTATCAAAACAAAGAGCTGAAAGACAAAGTTTTTGCTTTAACTTTAATCATTAAATATATATATAAAACCCAACAGATGCAGAATCCATCCAGTAATGTGCTGCAGACCTGTGAGAGAGATCTGGTTGTGAGGGAGTAGCCTCACTCGCTTCAATCACTTTCATATGAAGTGAAGAACAGAAACGCTGACCAGTGAATTTTAAATCTTCATCTGAATTCTAGATGCCACGGCGCACGCAGTCCTGAAAGCGAATCGTTTGCACGTTTGGCGTTGGGCTGACGTCTAGAGCCCGTTGCAGTGAATGAAAGGGTTTGGCTTCAATTTAAATTTGATGGACACATGGGCCATTGCAGGGATCGCGCCTGTGACCTTTTAGTTACGAGGTGGTTGCTGTAACCGCGAGGCCACCCTGCCGCCTTTAGCACACTGGTGATTCCTGGCTTGACTCAGTTATATTCCTAAATGTTAACAGACTCGATCCAGCGGCGCTCCATCGTGTCACATGCAGCGAGCGGTTAGAGAAGCTGGTTCTCGTTAGGCCCGTGGACTGGAATCAATATTATGAGTGTGTGTTCGCGAGCGTGTGTGTGTGGGTCTGTACTCGCACATGCATACTGTATACGTTCCCCGTTTGCATGTGTGCTCGCACGCACATGCACAGGCACAGGCAGTCGTGTGCGTCTGTGTGTGTGTGTGTGTATGTGTGTGTGTGTGTGTGTGGTTCGTATAAGATCAACAGGCAGGGACTTCCCCTCAGTTTGGAGCTAATCCACGGCTGCACCGGCCAGATTAATGTGCACGGGTAGAGCGAGAGCTGACAATTAGAAAAGTGCTTGTTCACCTCGAGCCCTCAAAGAGAAGCCTGCTGTGACACACTCACCACAAATGTTAACATCGTGGAGATCCTGGACACATAGGAAAGCTGAAATGTCTCAGATGACGATTTGTAATAACGCATGGCATTCTTGCCCTCAAACAGGAAGGTAATTGTTTCATGTCTGCAAATTGCGTTTCGGCCGAGTTGCTGAGATCAGACCGAGCGTTTTAGGAGGAAATTGTGCCCCACCCAGAGGCTTTGAAGTCTGTTTTCTGTCAGAGGATTGACAGTTTAGGCCGAAACATGAAGAGTGGGAACAACGAGTAGGTGGAGTTCACGGAAGGAGGTTGAGTGCGCTGGAGTCGTTTACTTCATCTGAACTGGATTCATAATCGTTCGGCAGATCCATCTTATCAGTGCCTGTGGCTGTAACCTTTGCACGCACTGCTGCTGATTGCTTCTAATTTTGGTGTCAGTGGCTTGAAGGTTCTGTAAATATTTAGAAGATTTATTTTTTCGACTTTGCAATTTAGTTTTTTTGGGGTTTATTGATATAAACGTTATGAAGCATAAAGTGACCGTAGCACAGCTCATTCACTATGTGTGTAGATGATTAGATTATTTCATTCTGGAGCTTGTTTCCTGTTTAAAATCTAAATCCTCAAGTCAAGTTTTATTTTGAAAACTTTGTTTCTTCTCTTTTTTCATCGTCCACCAGGAAGAAAATCTTTTGTGTCTTTAGCATCGACTGTAAACAGAGACTGATTTCACCCTCATCAAATAACTAATTAAATCGAAACTTAACCCGAAAAATCAATGTGACAAGAATTACCTCAAATGATTTATAGTTTGATTTTCTATGTTGGTCCGCGTCCAATCCACTAACATGGATGAGGTGTGTTTCATGACGGGATACTGCCGCCCGCCACCAGGGGACGCTTGTGGTGCTTTGACTTCACTTTCAGGGAACTTTAATATTCTCCATCTTTGTTCAGTGATATTTTATGTACAGAGTTTCTATCTTTATATGATTTTAAGACGTGTATATGTTCACGTCAGGTGATTCAACCTCAGTGCAGAGATGTCGGGCATTAATTCAAGAGCAAAATACCCACAGAACGTGTATTTAAAATAAACACTTGGAGTAACTTGTATACAAAGACTGAATCTTTCTGAAGTCTTTCCTGGAAGTCACTCTGAAGTGTCCCCCCCGCCCCCACACACACACACACACACACACAACAGGCCAGTTTACGGAGTGAAAAAGGTGTGAAAGTCGAACCTCTGTCGTTACACAAAATTACATCAAAGCACGGACACGGACCGCCACTCCTGTCTGAGCGGTGTTTGGATTGTGTGGTGGAAAGCATCAGGACGAACCTCTTCCAAGCCGTTTACCGTGCGGCTTCCTGTATCAGAGGATGCAAGATGTTGAGGAAATGACTTTGGGATTCGGTGATTTTCACAGCTTTATGCGGTTGTCTTGGTTTTGAGTTATGTGGCCTTTCGACATCCTGAATCAGCAGCATTCGGACAAAAGGGCACAAAGTCCTGCAGAAATAAACAGTGAATTATGTCGATCGTGAAGCTATGTACACGTAGTCGTTTCTTTTGACTTGTTTCCCACAGGTTTTTTTTCTTCAAATCATGTTTATATTACTTAAAATTTTCAAAAAGCTATTACTACTTTGTCATTTGCTATGATGCTGTGATATTTAGGAACGTTTAAACTTGGATACCTTGTTTTTTACAGCAAAATTAACATAGTTTTGGGTCTGGTAGCTACAAAGTTTAATGAATAGCCAGATAAGTGTCTTATTAGTTTCCCGATGTTTCTACAAACTGCTGCGTCTACGACCCGGCCGTAGACACGGTCCTTTTACAAGTGCACATCTACACCGCAGTCGTATTCCACCACAGACATGTAGTCAGTTAAAAAACGTGGGAAATAAAGACACCGAACCCCTTAGTCTCACTTCATCTGACAAAAGCACAGGCAAACGTTGTCCAAGACAAAGAAGGAAGGAAAATAATTACGTCTCAGGGGTTTTCTGGCGAGTGGTGTTTTCACAGAGGTAACTCAGAGGACAAGTTCCCTCTCAACGTCTTTGTTGTTTTGTTCTCTGCTGCTTTGTGGTTTCCACCTGAGCTCGAGTGAAGATCTACACCTGTGTCGGCTTCGGAGCACATCAGAGCTGCTGTGGTTTTCATACGCGAGTGCAGATGCTGAATGCTTCTCATGTAAACAGGCCCTTTTTTTCGTTTCGTACCCCATCCCACTGACGTTAGAGGGTTTTTAACTCTAAGTGGACTTTTACCTCCTGCACTGACGGGATCAGACAAACTGACAAACCTGGCGAGGTTTCAGTGCAACAGATCAGAGACACGTGCATGTTGGTTTTACATTAGTGCTTCTAATCTTTGAAGCTGGGCTGGACTTGAGTTACAGAGTGCGAGAGCAGCAAAGGGATGTTGAACAGGTGTAACACTTAGAGCACAAGTGCAATTAAACTCTTGACCCGTTGCACACTGCACGTGCTGTTCGATTCAGCAAAGTGAGTTTTCACTTTCTTGACTATTTAAGCTCCTTTAGGGCCGGACACACTTACTCATGATTTACTGTAGTTCTCATAGAGAAAATACAAAGGAGAAAAAGAAGTGGTCTGATAACGTAAATGATTTAATTGTCATAAAATATAGATAAAGACCCAAATACCTAAAAATCTGCACCCACATTTAAAGGGCTCTGATCAGACCAAGGCCACATCACTGCACCATGTAGTTTCTGCTTAATCCTGCAGAGAAAGTTACCAAGAAACAAAACAAAAAAGTAACTTTTCTAAGTTAAGCGCAAACCTCCATCAATGTCCAACAATTCCGACGCTAGATCCAGATTTTCATTTGGTTCTGCACCAATTTGTTCGTCATGATCCATGATTTATTGAATGTCATGAAACATCCTATCTCACAATGTCAAAGAAATTGAAACTGAATTCCTGGCTCCTGGATAAAGACTGACAAACTAGTAGCATTTGATAATGAAATTAAAGGTTCTGCTGTGGTTATAAGATTAATTAGAGGACCACTGATTCGTACCATCAGTCACTAACAATTCCTTCAACCAAAAGTTTTCCGGTCAGATTAAACCTTGTGAGCTTTTTTATTCTGTTCGACTCAAATTAGACTTTCTCCAAATAACAGGATCCTGTTAAAAGTCCTCAGAGACCCGTCATCCCTCTGGAAGGTGCCGGTGACTCTTTAAATTCTAACAAGTGTCGGCGTGAGCGGTTGGTATGTGTTTACTACGGCTGGATCCTCGTCATGTGGTCACCGAAGCCAACATCGCTGCTCAAAGTAGTAACTTTGTGAGCGCGGGCCGCTGCTGCGTCGGCTGAGCTGAGCTGCAGCTGACCAGTGAAACATGTACTTGCCTCCACTCAAAAATCTGTTAAAACATCCGTCTCTCATAACAGGAAGGGAGTGCACTCAAAAATAAAGTTGTTTGTGGCAGCGCTTGTTCGTGCCCACTTTAGAACTGAGGGCACTGGGTAATTTCTGCATAGCTGCACTTTGGGTAACTCTGGATGACAATTTGAACCACATTATGATGATTTGTCTCCAAGGTGACAATGACAAGAATTTGGACCCACCAGGTCGAATGTGTTTCTCTTTCCAGCCGAATGACTCGCAGGATGTTTGCAACGTGCCGTTCGGCATCAGTTGCTCCTCGTCATCCCTGTGCTGCGTTGAGTCTGTGGAGCAGATGCACTGACTCCACACTTCGTTCTGAGTTGTGTTTGTGTGTTCGTGCTCAGATACACTTGAGTTTGCTGTAGAGAGACTCCACTGTCCCTCGGTGCGTTGTGAAGTGAAGGTGCTAAGCTAATCCCAGCTGCAAAGATTTTAAATACATTGAGAAGGATGGTGACACAGCTCCAGACATATTTATAGACACAGTCACTATGTGTATATACTGTATATAAGTATTTGGTTTATGGAACATTGTTCCTTTATGTTTGAATGATAGTGGAAGTCCTAAATCAGAAAGACACCCAGTAGAGTGCAAACCTCCACCGAGGTCCCTTAAATTCAATCAAGCTGCACCAAATTACACACATTCATAAATATCAATCCTCCAAATGTCCCAGATTTCTTTCATCAAGGTCCATGAATTATTCTAAAACCTTCAACTGCTCTTTTTGATTTTTTTCCAGTTGCAGGAAAAGACCCGGACCTGTGCTGAGCGTTATGATTCCCGACAGCCCAGTAAAGAGATGATTGACAGACTTAACTGTATTGTATTAACTTTGTAGCGTATCACTTTCAGTCAAAACAACCCGGCTCCTCCACAGTGTTTAATCAGTTGTCACAGATGATATGGCGTCCACCTCAGACGCTAACATTGTTTGCGTGCCCCCCCCCCCCCCCCCCCCCGTTTTCCCACAGCTGTATGAGAAATAAAACCCTGAACACAGCTACGGTTACCTGAGGCTCTGGCCTTTGTTCCCTCCGAGAGAAAACACGGCAGCTTAGACTCTGAGCAGCTCCCCGCCGAAAAGCAAAGACGAGAAAAACCTCAAGACTTTTATGTCAGGCGTTCGCGAAGATGTGGACGAATGCTTGTTTTACAAATCTCACGAGCTGTAACGGGTTTCACGCACCTGCACAAGCAGAAATCTGGTTGTAGGCTTTGGGAGTTGAGGTCTGTTCGACCTTTGTACTTTGACAGGTGAATAGTACAGAGTATTTCTCTAAAACTCTGCCTAGTCAGACACATGCCTGTTTAACACGGTGCTGCAGTTCAGGATGATAAATAAAAAGCCAACCTACACTAATGTGTTTGTTGATGTCGTATTGTAGGTTTGGTTCAACCATCTGGCCTCTTCAGACCTCAAATCCAGTTTAGCACGGGGTCGTAGCAAAAAGCAAATTGCCGTCCTCCCTCTAGCTTCATGATTGTGTGGCTACTGCTGTAATTATTTAGGTAAACAGAAGTTTACTCAGTATTTACACTTCCAGAATTGCCCTGAGGGTAGCAGAGTAGGTTTGGAGGAAGCTACGAGTTTTGATGCAGGCTCTGCTCCAGAACTTGTATGAACTAATGTGACATAAGATGTTTTCACACTTACAATGAAGTCCAAGACATTTTCCTCAAGATTTCCAGAGGTGCTGGATATAAGAGCACTGTCAGTTGCTCCAGACATTTTCCAGAACTTTTCCTCCCAGCGCCCTGGTAAAATATCCGTGAAATAATGCAGGAAGAGCGAGTTGGCATGTTGACTCGACAGATGCAAAAACTTTAAGAGTGAAAAAGAGGAGCCTTGCATGTAGAAGACGCAGATGAACACGTCAAATAACGAGATTCAGGAGCTTTCAGAGATCAGGACCAATACAGGTGTTGATGTGATCTAAACAAAAAACACATGCTACTCCGCAGCAGAATTTAAACACCATGTCCTGCCTCTCTCCAGGCTCCACCCCTCGCCTGGATGTTCCAGACATTGTCCTGTTGTTGTGAACGTGACAATCTCCTGCTGCCTGCTTCATATGTGAAAGACAACAGTTGCAGCCCGACCAGGTTTAGTCCCCAGACTTAGAGACTCGGTCCCTCAACAGGACAGGAAATGCAACAGAAAGGATGCAGAGTTAATGACACCATAATCCTGGTTTTTCATGTCTTCGGGGGAAGCTTTCGCAAACTCACCAGTGGACAAGCGACTGCGTTGCTCTGCTTTCACATATATTTTAGGCTAAACTTGTATTCTTCCTCCAACTGGTAATTTAAAAGCCAGTGGAATGTGGAAAATGATTGTAGGAGTGGTGGGGAGGGAACAGATATGCCTTGCTTGGTCACTTTGGTGTCTGAAATCCGTAGCTGAGATGGCGTTTGACTGATTTGTGTTTTGACCACATGTGCCAGACCCGCCTGCTATTCTCAACTCGTAATTCCTCCCTGAATTCAGGCATGCGACTAATTTACTGTAGGGGCAGGATTTTTTTTTTCCTCTCTTGCAGGGAGCAGAAACTTTACCCCGTTTCTGTTACAGGGCTCTGCACCGAGCGATGTAAGTGATGCCACCTGTCACACTGACAGCTCACTCTCCACATGCTGAAGGTCTTTATCAGCTGCAGTTGTGCAGACCAGGAAAAACTTCTGCCACCTGCCGCAGATTTTAAATCTTTAACTCTCCTAACAGGCTGCACACTAGTGATCCCGTTTGTTCTCTGATCGCTTTGTCTTTTTATCTGTCAAAGGAGAAGTGACCTGAGGTCAGTGTGAGATGCAGTGGTATCGAGCAGGCCGAGAAAAAATGCCTTCTTGTTGTGTCGGACCGTGCAGCAGAAGATTTACTGAAGCAAATCCTGTAAAAGCACCTCAGTGCTCATACTTAAGTAAACGAACGCTACATGAAATTTTGGTTTTTATGAAACTGGCCCAGGTCGTGTTTTTATGTTTTTGACGCTGCAGCAGGAAGTTGCTTCAACACGACACTACAGTACGAGCGACTATGTTACTCTCTCCCACTGAGCTCTACAGTTTTATTGGCACATCCGATACGTCCTCCAGAGACAAGCATGACTTAGAGGATCAGAAGTCCGTGCTGCTGCTTGTTCTGTCTTACTACAATGTTTTCATGCAGCCATGTCTGCAGTAAGTTGGTGAAATGCATTGTTTCTGAGGACAATGTGATTTTTCATAAGTAAGCACAATCCGTGCAGCCGACGTGAACGGATGCAGTCGCAGGAAAACAGCAACGCTGCACCGTGGGCCAAACTAAGGAGGTTTTAATAGATTTTCTAAAACACCAATTGCGAAAAGCAGGATAGCATTTTCTGATTCCAAGTGCCCTGTAATTTGAAGTGTGTGGGTTCAAGCCACTTATTTTGTGGGGATGGCTTTACTGGCGGGTTCTCCAAAAAAGACTGAGGCCGACGCAGCCGAGGGTTGAGCTAGCTTCCTTGCCTTCCCTCGCTGATTGACCGAGCCGCTTCCCCTTTGGAGTCTGGCCACGGTTGTTCTGCCCTCATGGCTAACCTCACTGGGCGTAGCTGTGCACCATTGGGTGTTTTGAAAGCCCAATAGGAGGACACCTGCCTCTGGATTTATTTATTTTGTCTCTTGCGCAAACACCCATGGCGTCTGTTTATGGATGCAGATGGAGCGCGCGCGGTAAACAAATACACAAATCTGCCTTTTTGCTTAACGGACGTCTAAACAACACCCTCAAAACATCTGCGTTTTCTAGCAACTGTATTTGTCATGAATCAACTTGGAAACGCGCTGTATACGTTGCGTTATTACCTCATCCTCACCCAGGCTCGACTTGGCATGCATTCGAATTTCCCAGAATTTTCAGAATTTGTGGAAATAATTTAAGGATATAAAACGACAAACAAAGCTGTTACACAAACACGCCCCTTTATTTGATCTGCGACATCACACACACTCACACACACTGTTACAACCCAGGGGTTCGAGCGAGAAAGAGAAAATAAAGCAAATGGAAATTTGACAGTAAGGTAATTTAATGTTGTAGATCATTATCAAAACTTCAATAGAACAAGTCCAAATATTTAAGAAAGGAATAAACTGACAAAACATCATTTGACGAAAAGCAAATCCGCCTCGTTGCATAGAATAAACACGGTTTCCTCTGCACCTTGTTGTGTGGCCTGGCCGGCCTTTGTGCTTCGGGCTTTAAGAGAATACAGATATAACGTAAAACCACAGCGTGGAGCACGAAGTCCTTTTGAACAGTTCACTTGTGCATTTTTGCAGCCGGTGCCAAGACATCTGTCTAGTGACACACCCTGTAATTATAAACGAAAGGAAAAGAAATGTCTTTTGATTATTTCCATCCGCATTGCATTCAAACACAATCTGGCCTGTGACGACAATCACTACAAGGAGCTGTAGAAATTTAAAACATTTGAGGCTTTGAGGTATCTCGGTGAAACGACGGCAGCAGTGGAATCCCAGACGGTGACATAAATGACAAGGTTTAAAATAGAGTGTTTGCATTGTAAACAACTCAGAGGATTTGAAGTCGTGGCGGTGCAGCGCTGAAAGAGGTTCATGCCTTTCCAGGACGGATACAATCAAAGCTCCGGTCTTTATTTATTTTCGTAGATATAGACCAGATTTAAAATTAAACTTCTCTTGATTTCTTTTATTTTCTTCTTGTGGATGGAAAAGCTGCAGCGTTTGCCAGCAGGGAGAGAGAGAGAGAGAGAGAGAGTGCAGGGAGGTCTGGGACGAGCGAGTGCAGTCTATCAGCAGCCCATGTGCAGGGATCTGATGAGAGGGTATGTTCGAGGGTGCTCAAACACATTACGGTGACTCACAGCCCTGAACAAACAGCTCGCAGCCCTGCGCTCGTATCGGGAAGGCACACTCCAACACACTCCACAAAGAGCCGGCCTGTACAATAGGCATGTCAGCGTGTGCTATCTGTGTAGCACGTAGCTCCACGTCTCTCCAAGGAGCTCCGGCAGGACCTCCAGGCAGCCGCTGTTTCGTAAAAGTCTTTATTTGCGTGGGACACGTTAACATTATTTGTGCAGAGACCAGTGGGGGAAGTAGCCCTGCGTGTTTGTCCAGTAGGAAGCATTGACTTGGCCGCTTTCTGACTGTATTTTTATACAAGGAAATTCATATTGGCCAATATGTCATAACCAATTTGCATCCATCCCGATTTTTTCCACTTATCCGGGATCGTGGAGCAAACTAATCCAGACGTCCCCCCCTCCCCGGCAGCATTTTCCACCTCGTGCAGGGGGGGACCCCGACGGGTTCCTCAGCCAGAGGAGATATATAATCCCTCCAGTGCGTTCGGGGTCTACCCCGGGTTCTCCTGCCAGTTGGAAGAACCGGTGAAACCTCCAGTGGAAGGCACCCGGGAGGTTTCGTGATCAGATGCTGCCCAAACCGCCTCAACCGAACTCGATTCCGAGTCTCTCCCAGATATCAGAGCTCCCCGTACCCTGTCTCAGAGGCAGAGCTCACGCAGCCGCCCTGTGGAGGAAACTCATTTCAGCTGCTTGAATTCAAAGCTGCAAGCACAAGCGTTTATTAAAAACTCTTAATAATCTAAATTGGTCGAGCCACAACACACAACGCCTCAGTGAACATTATGGTGAGACCCTGATGTGGATCGTTGGGGGCAGATGCAAATACCGATATTTGGGTTTAACTAGTTTCCAATTACTGATTTATTGGTCGATTTAAATATCAATGATTCCTAAGACGTCTTTATCAAACCCTCACAACCAAGACATGTAATTAAGACTTGATATTTTACAGTTGAACCATCAAAAATCAAATAGTTTCAATCACATTTGATCTCTTAACTATAAGTCTGAATTTCAAAGTGGCAGAGAAGAGTCGCTGTTTTCTTTTAGCAAAGATTTTTGTATCTATCTCATCTGCACATGAATTCAATCGAGGGATTTTAAGCAACCAGCCTATATGACCACAGAAAAACACCCGAATTATGATTTGTGATTATTTCTGTGTTTCAGACTCGATAAACTACTTTGAGTGCATTTGTTTTATCGTCTATCTTTGGATGAGCTAATCTAGACAAATCCCAATTAAGATTTATTGACATGACAATAAAGTTTTAAAATCCTGAATGTGTTTAAACATGAGCTAAACCAAGTATCCAGGACGTTTGAAGCTACAGTTTCTCTGAGTTATATTCGAAAAGCAGCATGTGTTTTATATTTGTGAGTTCTTCTCTTGTAAATGGCACAGCCTCATTAAAAGAGTAACATCAAAACTAACATGTTCTATTGGGGTTTTCAGCGCCGCTTTAACATATGTTGTAACATTTTAAACATATTGAGTTCTCTGTTCTTTCCCCCTTTATCTCGTTGTGTTTCATGTTAAAGTCGTCTTTTTAAATACTCTTTTGTCATTGTGGTAAATGATCTCGATGTAGTTTATTTGAAAAGGAGGTTCACGTCCTGTTCTTGAAACGTGTATTTCTTAAGAACAGGCTCTGAGTTCTCAGTGTGGCCGTCACATTCAGAGTGTGAGCAGCAGTTGGTTCAGGCCTAACGTCGGTGAGCGGCTTCGATCTCCTGGTTCGTTGGCTTCGAACTCTTCAGTGAGCGACGGAGCTCCGGCTCTCGATCACACAACCTGCAGGATGTTGGATTCAGGACGCAGCACACCTCAGCACACATGGTTCCTACCGTCGCATCTGCTGCACAAGACGCCTGGGTGAAGTCACTTTCAAGTCAAATAAGCAGCGACCCCTCCTCCTCCTCCTCCTCCTCCTCATCTTACTCATGAACCCCTCCCCACCAAACACACACACGCACACACGCCTCTAGAGGGATATCCAGAAAGGGGACAGGGGTAAATCCTGCCAGAAAAGAGGGGCTCCCACCTGAAAACATTCCTGTCGTACAGGCCGTGTTTTCCTTGCCCCGACAACTTTACACAGTTGTTAGTGATGGCCCGGGATTCCTCCTGAAGCACAGCCCACCAATAATAAACAGTACGGCAGCTGACACCGCAAGACACCTGCACGGCTCCCTGACACTGCAGGATTGTTCCCAGGGACCGAGGGGGGGGAAGGGTCCGGGTGGAGGCTTGTTTGGTGTGGGCAGAGGTGGGCCGGGAGATTGGGGGGGGGGGGGGCAGGGAGGGTCATGGGGGGCTGGCAGATAGATTGTGTCACTGTGTGTGTGTGTGTGTGTGTGTGAGTGGCTGAGAGAGAGGTTATTGGATTTATTTATCACCCCGGTTAAGGAGGTTGTGTTTTCACCCCTGTCTGTTTGTTTTTTTATTTGTCAGCAGTTTAGCAAGAACTGCTAAATGGATTTCAGTGAAACGTGGTGGAGGACGGGACGCGGGCCCAGGAAGAACCCATCAGAATATTGGTGTGGATCCGGATCAGCGGCCGGATCCGGGAATTTGTTTTCACTTTCTTTAACATTGTGAGATCGGCTATTTGTTACTGATTTCTCCGAGAATAATTTATGGACCTTGATGAAAAGATCAGACATGTTTAGGGGAGCCTGTTGAATTAAATTTATATTTACAGATTTTGTCTGTGTAATATTGATTACAAATTTATTATTTTCGGTTTGGCCAGATCCGGGATTATTGCACAAAATCACTCAAAAAATGTTTCTTGCTTAAAAAAGCTTGAAAATGTTTAGATTTTAACTATTTTCTATAACAGGGCTATTCAGGTATAAGAAAAGTAATAAATTAACTTCTGTATTTTACTCAAACTTGCTAAATCCTTTTTACTTTATAACAATACATGATAAAATACATCAGCACCTGATTAACCTCAGAGCAGGACACCTGTGTTACTACAGACATCGAGGGAACTGGAGTCTCAGTTTCAGTGAACTACAAATTAACCGTTTGCACAGAAACAACCTGGAAACTTTCAAAACCTCCAACAACAACATGATGTGAACAATATGTGGTTGCAACCATTCATCTCTGTGTCCCACACACACACACACACACAAACAAACAAACACCTCCAGTCACACACACACATACACACTCAGACACACACTCCTCATGCCACCGGATGTCAGGTGGTCCAGGCCATTGTGTCCTCACCTGTAGGACATTGTCAAAGCACAAAGGGGGGGTGGGGGGGGGGGCACAGTACGTGTCAGCCTGCTGTCAGCTCCTGTTTGACTTGAATCTGTAAATCCCTCTCTTTCAGCCGTGGGCCAAAGGTTTGTGAGGTGAATCACATCTGTGCGGTTTGACTTATTGTCAAGAGGCCGCAGTTTTCACAGACTTCAGTAATTACAATTGTCAACAGTGTTCAAGCTTCACTGTTTGTTTCTGAGCATATAAACACGTTACCAGTGGATTCCTGTGAGGGTGGGGGGGTATGTGAGATGCTTTGTTGTGTTTATCAACTGCACGGATCGTGGATTTAAAAGAAACCCCCCGGTCTACTGTTCTTCAGGGGGGGGTTTGTGTAACCTTCACCTTAAGGTCACCGGTGTTCTGCTCGCAGCCATCTGAAGATTTCAACTGTGTACGTTATATAAAAATAAAAAAGAGAGCGAGTTTGAGAAAGTGAATGTGAAGTATCGCAGAGTCTCTACCTGGGACCCGGGCGGCGCTCAGCTTCTCAGGCACTAACCAGCCTGATGTTTGCCATAAAGCGGGGCCTCTCGCTCGCTGCCCTGTGAGGTCACAGCACCTGTTCTGGGTAATTGCTGGCAGGTGACGTAAGAGGCTTCCACTTTGTTTTCCACGGTGTGAGGTGGAGGTCCGTCCCCCCCCCCCCCCCCCCCCCCCCCCCCCGCCCTGCTCCCTCCAACACTGAGGCTGTTGCTTGTTTGCAGCAAATAACCAAGTCGGACTGGGATGGTTCTGCTGCTCCAGTTCCCTGAGAGAGGGATGAACTTTGGCTTACCTGTCAAAGGCCAGTTAGGAAAACTGAAGTTGCGCCTTTGTTTTCCTTCCAGCGGTTGTCATCACTGTGCTTGTTCGTATTGTAAACATGTGTTTTTCACTGAAACATACATGGATTTATTTATAGGGGCAGATGCATTTGAAGAAAAGGGCTCAAGGCATCTGAAAGTTATTTCCTGACAAAAAGCTGAAAACAAAAAAACGCTCTATCCTTTTTATTTCTCTTAACTTTGAACCAGGCTGAGTAATATAAGATGATAATCGTGACACGTAGCCTTTATTCTAATGTAGCTCTGCTTTTAATATCTTTAGGTGCATGTCTTTAATAAGTGTTTTGCAATGATGTGAGTCACTGATCAAGAGAAATCTAGTTCTGCTCGACGTCAGTCTTCAAGTATTTAATATACTGAATCAGCCAGAAACACACATTTGTGTTACTTGTATTATAATCTATAAAAATTCAGTCATCCACTTCGACACTGAATCAGTGATACGAGGCCAGAAGCTTGGGCCGTTACACAATCAGACAGGTAGTAAACAAACAAAGTAAAATGATTACACAAACACTCACACCACTTGATTTAACTTTAACCTTCTGTAAAGGCGATGATCTAACTTACAGTTCCTCTGTGCTTCAAATATTTTGTGCCTCAATTGCAACTTTCACTGTAATTTAACGTAATCTGGTTAAACTGTCACAAATGTTAATCATCGTGTTCATTTCCCCAGATCTTCATCATCATCATGAACATAGACGTCAAATAAAGATGGACGACATCTCTCAGCTTATTTATATTTCAATATTAACCTGGTTTTAAAGGCCGATTTTTGACTAATTTTGTGATTCATTGCTGAAAGTTTAATCCTAATATTCAGAAAATGTGGGTAACGCTGAACGAGAACTTTACTGCGTCTTGTATTTCTATATAAAGCAACTGAAGCCATCATTTTATCTTGACACACTTCAATTGGCACACGTGGAAAAAGTCCAACACACGTAGAAAAAGTCCAACACACGTAGAAAATCCGAAAAAAGTCGTAGGACCACCGATCTTTACTTCTGACCATGTGAAACCCGGCGCCGTCTCTTTGGGCAAACCGACCCTATTGATTTATCTGCCAACGACCAATTTAACAGATATTTTTATCACCACTCACCAAATGCAACCGGCCTCTTTTCGCAGCGTCCACCTGATAATGTCTTTTCAAGGCTGGCTGCAGGAGGACAGAAGCCAGTAGATAGGATATCTGGCCCAGGCCTCCAGCCAGCTGTGAACCTGATAGCATCTGTTTTAAACGTTTGAGGGACACAGAGAAAGGAGTCCTCTTTTCTTCTGGGCTCTGGAGCGCTAGTTATCTCATGCGTTTGTAGTAAAGTGATCCACAGATGGCCCGTGTCCTGACAGTTATACAAATGTGATATCGCGACCTGAGGTCCTCCACTTGGATCGTCTCTCCGTGCGACTGTAGCCCGGACAAGTGGGACACATCCAGACTCGAGACGGACAGAAAAGGAGCTTCTGAAGGTTGAAGCTGGGACGGAATAAAGAAAAGATGCTTTTTATTTTGGTGAACGCAGACAAAACAACCTCTTCACACCTGAGTGTGTGCTCTGTTTGGAGTTCCTCACATCCATTGTCACCATTGCGTTATCTCCAGCATCAAATAGACATGAAAAGATCATTTCATGTTGAGCTGTCACCCGGGGGGGGGTTTGGACAACTTGCCTTTCATTTGCTTTTGTCTGAGTCAGGTGACAAAAGCATTCGTCATTCTTCTTCTTCTTCTTTTCCCAGGTTGTGTCTGGTCGGCGCTGACTTCAAAGACCCGCTCTCCGATGGGTGGAGATGTTTTTCGTTGTGTTTGCTTTGGAGAATTCAAACCTCTCCTTGTTCTTACTCGTTGTGATCTAATCAGAAATCTGTGTTTGAACTATAAAGTGACGCGCTCGTATCCAGGGTTGTTTTTCTGCAAAGCTCAGACAAGATCTAGATCCTGATCTTGAGATATTGCCTATTTCACACTGAACAGGTATCCACGGCCCTCCAATGGACGTAATGCTTTACACAGGAGCATTTCCAGGGGCCCTACACATCAAACCAAACTGAATCCCCCAAGAAACACGTTATACACGACAGACCTTCTAGTTTTTCGACCAAACCTCTAAAATTACAAAGCTCTTGGCAGAGGGTCGGTGTCCTGGGGCCTCATTAGGGGGTTTCTGACCATGGTGTCGTTGCAGTCATCTCTACACAGTAGATCATATAATTTAAGGGGCTTCTCGCCAAAGTGTAGTTGCTGTGGGGCCCCCCCCCCCCCCCCCCCCCCCTCTCTGCTCGGGGGGGGGGGGCCCCCAGCCAATTGACACCCTTGCCCACCCAGTTGCAGCAGCCCTGGTTTCACAGTCAATGTAGATTTTTGTTGGCATCAGGCGAGAGGATCTCACAGGTCCACTCACTTCCTCTCGAGTCGAGAAGGGTCAAAGAGTCGAGGGGGGGGGGGCACTTTCCTATTGCAGTGGAGCTTAGGTGTGATTTTCCGTAATTCTCTGACCTGAGTGGATTCAAAGCAGAGCGCGTGAAGTTTCATAATCACAGCAGGAGAGTGAGGGGGGGGGGATTTTTACCTTCTTTTGTAAGATGTTTAATTATGGACTGTATTTGATGATTGTTGCAGTTTACTCGGAGACACAGATTCACTCACTGATAAATCCAGAGCTCTCACAGAGTTCTTCATATGTGTGAGTGATTAATTTATTCATTCATAACAAACATTCATTTGGTTTTATGCGCTTCACAGAAATGGCTCAGTTGGACGAAACCCTTCTCTTTAGCACATTAGAGCATAATAGTATAGATTATGGATTAATGGATCGTTTAGGTTGAATTGTCACTGAGATGCTAACGACCCCCCCCCCTCTTGTGTTTATCTAAATACATTTTTTGATTTATTTTCATCAGGAAGTTTTAACTCTCCTCACAACTTCGCAGCATTACGGTTAAACTCAGGACTCTCATGTCGTTTCAAGCTCCGCTCTCGCCCCGACCGACCGTAGGTGTGTTGGAACGGAACTGAGACTCTAGTTACTGTAAGCCCGAGGATTCGGCTGGAGACCCACGCACTTATCTGAGCAGGATACTCTGTAGACGGAACACCTCGGTGAGCTCGGGCCATCGCAGGACGCCACGAGCTGGACTGGACTCTGATGCGAGGTCCGAGCCAGAGTATAACACGAGCCTTTGTATTTCAAAGTGGGAGGATTTGAAACAGATCCCCTCTATCTGTCGACTTTTTAACAAGTGACATTGTCCTTCCTGGCTTTTACTCAGGAGAGATTTGATGGGCCATGATTATTTACACAGAGGGTTTTCTTTCTTTTCTCTCTCTTTTACAGTCGGTCATTTTCATAAGGAATCATAATACTCTTGGACAGGAAGTGTCTGGCTATATAGACTACGCCCACAGACTCAAGACCCAAGATTTCGAACCATATTTCAGCGGAAAGAAGAGGCTCGTGCCAGGACGTTCGGATTTATGGTAAGTCTCCTTCCATTGTAACATGTCCGTGTTGGTTGGGGAGGCCGGGACTGCAGTGGGATTTGACAAGATTTGAAGGGTAAGGAAATCTTATTATCCAGGATTAAAGATTCAGCTTGACGTGATAGACCAATATAGGCTTGGAAGGAGCTGTGTGAAGGGCCAGTGGAGCTGGTACGTTCAGAACCAGCCGCTGCGGCCTCGGCGCAGATGTGGAATAAATATACACTGCTGGAGTGAAGCTGAGCGAAGCTGCCAAGATGCTGAACCTGTCAGGACGAGACAGATGTGATGGAGTCGGGATCAGAGCAGGTTTAACCCGTGGGATTTAGATCTTCTGTTGATGCGCAGTCATTTGTCATCACAGATAAAAAATAATAGATTAGATACACTGATAGATAAGAAGATTGATTAACTTATGAAAACGCATTTATTCAAACAAATGTGTCATGTTGAGAAAACCATTAGATTCCAAAATTAGAGGTGTGATATTTCCTTCCCTTCATAAAGTACAGGTGTAACAGCTGGAACTGTAAATCAACAAAGTTATGTTTAAAACAAAAAGGCCAAACAGACACTGGTTCCTGCTTCTGAAAATAAGTCTTACAGTTTTTGAATATGATTTAAATTTGATAATTATGACTGCTCACTTTTGGAAATATCAAAAAGATAATTAATATATACCATCATAATGATATAACAGATTCTATTAGTCCTTAAAAACCCTGAGTTTTTCAGGTGCATCAAGTCTTATTCAGTCAAGAAACACCGTGTGCTGGAAGTCACAACCACAGGCACCAGTGCCAATCGCACCAGTTCCTCACCGGCCACAGATGAACTGCTGACCTCACGGGTGTCAGCTAGAATCCAGTTTATATCCCTCAGCGGGGCAGGTAGCATCTGTGTAATTTGTTGTCTATCAGCAGAACTGTGTGCATAGGGAGCCGTCAGCAAATTACTGGAGCCAAAACCATTCCCACATTCCACATACTCGTGCATAGTAACATATTACCAAACATTTCAGGTAAGTGCAAGAAATCCCATGAGGACAAACACTGAACCGGTACGTGTACTACATGGTTTTGTTCAGAGTTCAGCCAAATGGCATCCAGCCTGTGTAACCTCCTTGACACTGGGAAGAACACGGTGAGCACAGTGTCCGAATGGGTCAGAGCTCCAAGGGAAAGTTCATCTTAGTTTTATTTCTCCAATTTAAATCTTTCCTAACTTCACCTGTCACATAATTTAACAACCTGGATGCATTGAACCTGACATCAGGGCTTCATCAGAAGGCGTATTTCACAACAGAGGCCGAAAGGAATGAAGATTACAAACAAATCCCCAGTATCCTCGAAGTATTCGGAGGAGAATATTGATGTATAAGATGTAATACCTGAAATAACGTCAATAATTAGTCACATATTTCTGTCCACTGCAGCTGCATGCTGTACAGGTCAAAAGTGAACCATGCACAGTAATGTCTTAGAACCTTTAAAAAACCAAATGGGTATTTGAATCATTTCTAATCTCTGCCCAACAATACTTCCACATTAAGTGGTTTCGGTATTTAAACGTAGGCTATTTGTGTCCAGACTCTCTCACTGACTGTTAGAAAGATTAGAAAAGTAAAACTGAGGTTATAAAACCAGGAAAACAGACTTTTCCCAAAGATTTGCCACGAAAAAGTCAGTGTCCACGTTTTCCAGAGGTGTAAACTGCATCTCATGGTCTTCATCAGTGGCTGCACAACTGGCCAAACTCCATCTATCAGTCAGTCGGATGAATGTTATTATATCTAAAAAAAATATATAGAGCAAAGTTTTAGGTCACTATTCACACAAAATTGTCTGTTGGAGTTTCTCAGGCCATGTTTCTTCGTCCCAAACAACAAATTTACAGACTAGCTGTTGCATGCTAGTAGTATTCTGAAGTCTGAAGCTGTGTCGCATTTCATGGATCCGTCACGTCCTTTGGAGGCTACATCTGAAGACCGCGGTGCGACGTCCATTCCAACGCGTCTTCAGACGAGGAAGAGAGGTGCCTCCTTCCATTTCTGAGCAATTAGGGATCTAATGGTTGGATCTGTCTCAGGCAAACCTGTCCCGGGATTCATTGTGCGCGTGAGGCGAAGCCATGTGTGGGCTGGCTCGCTGTGTGGGCGGTGAGGGCAGGAGATCCTCTGAAGACAAGATGGTCTCGTTTCGACTTTTGGCCCTGTGCAGCCTACAAGTTTGAACAAATCGCTGAGATGCACAAACGTGTAAGACGACGAGGGATCGACACTCTGCGTCGTGTGAGACATACAAAGCTTTGTTGTTTTATTTATCCATCCCCCCCCCCCCCCCCCCCCCACCCCGTGTGGTGTGACACACAACCCCACTCGTGGCCTTGAACCCGACCTCCTCCTCTGGCGAGTGGAAGCCCTGACAAGCTGTAGGTGTGAGTCATTGGGCGAGCACGCCTGGAGGTACGGACCACTCCCGAAACGATGCTTTTTACGAGCCCACCCCCCCACACCCCACACCCCCCAAACGACAGGTCTCCCTGCCCTCCCTCCATCGGACATCTGACGTTAAACCCCCCCCGCTCCTCTCAAACTGGACTCCATCAGATCCACCCCGCTCTCTGTCTTTATCTTCAACTTTTTCCAACATCCTCATCCATGCTTTGCTACCTCTCCCCTTTTCTACCCCCCCATGTCATCCTCTACCACTCCCCCCCCCCCCCCCCCCCCCCCCCCCCAACTTCTTTTTTTTTTTTTAAATCTCTGTCGGGAACAATAACACCCAGTGTGGTTGCCGCTAAGAGGGAGCAGATGCTGGAGCTGCTGCCCACTCAGTGCACTAAACCTCCCACCGCAGGACTCTGAATCCTCTCCCTCCTCCTCCTCCTCAGCCACAAAGAACACAGAGCAGCGACACCAGCGCCAGCTCTGCTCTCTACCTCCCACCTCCAGCAAGGAAGGGTGGATAGGTTCACATGCACAGTCTGCAACGTCTCGAGGAGGAAGAAGAAGAAGAAGAAGAAGAGAAGAGCAGCAGCAGAGAATCTCCCTGGAGCAAAGCATGTGAATTTAAAAGACAAGAAGAAGGGATTGGAGGTGGAATAATTACGTAACTTGTAAAACATCTTTTCCTGCTCCCGTGGAATTTGTGTAATGGGCGTGATAGCACTTTGCTAAATAATGACACAACACTTAGGCCTCGTCTACTTTACTGCAGATTTGATTTTGGACGGATATTTTCCCCATTTGTTTTTAAAATATTCTCTGTCCACGTGGCCTTTGTTTTTACAAAATATCTGCGTCCAGATGAAAACAAGAAAAACGACTACAAACAAGCGTGCCAGGCCAGTAGGTGGCGATAACGTCTACATCCACGATTTTGTAAAATAACAGATTAGGAACGCTGTGGCAGTTATGCTGTTCGAGGCCGTCGCCTATGAAAGTTGTTGATGTGGTGCAGTGATACTAAATTTAGCTCCAAACTTGTAATTAGATCTAGCAGCGCTAACCAAACGTCTTGCAGCTGGTAGATCGCCAACATTGTTGTTGTTGTTTTTTGTTGTTCAGGCTCATTGCACAAAGCCACAGTGGAGTAAACTGGGATGTCATCGTTTCCCAAACACTCACATTTTACATGTTCACACGGAAACACAGAAACCAGGAAATCTGCACTCTGGAAGGCGTTTTAACAAATCTCAGTTTAAGTGATTTAAAACACCATTAACGTCTCAGGCACAGAGGGAAAAGTTAGTTTTGCAAAGTCTCCAGTGTGGACTGGGCATCGGACTTGATGCTGATGGAGGCAAAACTAGGAGCTTTCTCAAGATTTAATTTTCTCATTAATGAGCCTTTTGTTTGTTGTTTTAAAAACTCAAACTTATCAAAATGTTAGTCAGTTACTTCTATATTTGATTGTGACAATTTTTACATTTTTTCCTTTTTCTACTTTTGCGTTCTCGCTCACCTCGGGGATCTTTAGGCGTAAGGAGCAAAAAATCCGCCGACTGCCGGGCTTGATTTATTTGAGCAGGCACTCTGGGTGGGTGGGTCGTATAAACATCAATTGTAAAGGCGTATGTTCTACGCCTCTGACTTCCATGGAAACTTGGTTAAAGTAAAAAAAAAAAAAAAAAGAAAATGCATCAGAAGCATCAAAATTAAACGACAGAATTTTTCTTCTTGCATTTGTAGAAAGTTTAAATCTACGAATAAGAAAAACCACATTTAAAAAAACAAGCATCGTTGGTGATAACAGTGATAAAAACACACTTTTCTTCTCAAACCTTAATACAAGCTGATATGAAGTGATGTGAAGTTGCTGTAACTGCTTCCGCGGGACAATAACGTTCAGGCGCCACATGTGAAACTGCTTTGATTCAGTCCCAGTCACTTCAGGGCAAACCGGGGCGAAGCCTCTCAGGATATTTAACCAAACTCCGACACTGATACGGCACATGAAGGAGAAAACACTCGGCAGTATCATGTGTTTAAAGGCTCTAAATCATTACATGTTTGTCTCTGTTACGTTTTACTGTGGAGCTTCTGATGTCGACACACACACACACACACACACACACACATGAATGCACACACAGAGTCCTGACCCTCATCTAATTATCCCACAGATCTGCATCTCCGTGTACCCAGCTTCCTGCCACTCCAGATGTGCCTACAGCATCTCTGATGTCTATTTAATGTTCCCCAGCAAAGTGACCATCTGTTTATGCGCTCTGGCTGTTCCCCCCCCCTCCCCCCCCTCCCTCCCTCCTCCTCCCTCCCTCCCTGTATCTCTGCCTCTCTTCAGTAAAGAGCTTTAAGAGGCCTGGGCAACATCTCACATACATGGTTCTCCTAATTGATTCTTTTCCTCTTTTAAATTGTTTCGGTGTGTTTTGCATAAAGGCTGCGACCACGTTACTGTATCCAAAGGGAAAAAAAACAAGTTTACAAGTAGAGTTTTATAGTTTGCGGTAGATTTATTTTTCTGTTTCCTCTTAACTACGCAGTTCAAATGCAGTGATTTATATCCGAAGCAAGGGAAGCCATCGCCTTTATTACTCAATGAATCTCTCTGATTCAAACATCTTTTCTGAAAAGCTGGATCATATAAAAGCTCCCCCCCCACCTCCCCCTTCCAGCCTGAAACATTGAACTTGACGGATGTGCTCGGCAGAACCACGGCGCATGCCCCCTCCGACGCCAAAACCATATTGCCTCCACGCTTGGCCTCTGCAATGCACCTGTGTGTCTGGCTTCATTTTGCGCTGTGAAAATATTTGCACTGCCGTCCTGTTTTATTAACTTTTAATACAGAAGAGAAACTGTTTTCGGCTCCAGAGGTGATTCCACCGCTCTGCCTCCACGCATTGTGTCCCAGCTTTTAACGGCGGGGCGGCGGGATGTTCTGCCGCAGCTCGATAAATATTTGCTGGTGAGCCGGAACTTTCCACGTCATGTTCGCTGATCTTCACACATGGCGTGCACGCACTTTAATCGGATTGGATCCAACGGGCTGAATCCAGTTGGACTGTTTGTTCTCTTGGTGCTGATACTGTTTGGACTGGGTTTGATGGATTAACTCACACGTCCTGCCAAGTTTGACAGGCTGTTCTGTCCGTGTCGGGCGCTGTCATTAATATCCAACCTCTGCAACAGACCACGTATAAAGTAGTAAATGACGCAATCTCTTGTATGTAATCTGTGAGTATGAGTCTTCATCATCTATGTGATATCATACCGGACAGATAAGTTGGTGAGCATTCTTTACGAGTGAAGGTATTTGGCTGCTGGACGGTCTTTTCTGACTCTTTTAACAAACAGAGGTTGAACCATAATCTCTGTCGGTTGCAGCTCAATTAGCCTCCTGAGCTGCAGTCGAATGGAACATGGGATAACACCCAGTTGTGTCACTGCATTATGCAATCGCTCTGGCCTGTGTGTGTGTGTCTGTGTGTGTCTGTGTGTGTGTGTGTTGTCCTGATAGAAGAGTTGAGCGTCAACTAAAGCAACTAAACGAATGAAATGACATGAAATGCATAAAAGCTCCTAATGCACAGAATCGGTCAATTCAATCAATTTTTGTACAATTTATTCTTTTTAATCTGATTTCCTTTTTACGTAGCCTACATCTTGTTTTTATCAGTCAACAAAATGACCAGTTACAAAGAGATAAGAACATCAAGAGCACCGAAGTTGGACCCCCCCCCCATCTTGGCAGGTACACTTCACCTGTGTTTCAAATAAATTCAGATGAACACAATAATAATGTGAAGAGGTGTGCGTGGTTAGTTGTGAGTTTGTTAACGGAGTTGTGTTGACCGGACACACATCTGTGATTTGTCGTTGAATGAGCACGACACCCCCCGCAAAGGCTTTAACGGTAAACTCAGCCCACTACTCTCAACACTGAAGAAACCTTTTTGTGATTTACACTGGAAAACTTTAACTTCAGAAACAGTCACTGGGCGTGAATTCTTCCGCCACGACAGAAAGAAGCAGCTGAATGAAGACACATGCTCGGTATTTGCTCTTTTATGATATATATCATCCAGAGCAGAGAGTCCAGCTCCTCTGAGCCCTGTAATGAGACTGTTGACATTACCCTGGAAAATGACCGCCCGGAGATAACAATAGAGCTGAGCACGGCAACTGTGGAAAAGTGAAAGGACACGGTGCACGTGCCAAACGGCCACGGTGAATGCATAGGGAGCGAGGAACCGGTACTGGGAGCACTGGTCATTGTTTCCACCAAATCCAGGTTCTCACACTTTTTACTGGTCCATGTGTCTGGGTGTGGTGCCATCCAGCTGCGGGAGCTTTTCTTTGTGACCGAGTGTGCGCCGGCCGTGCAGTCAGTCGCCCCGGTGACAGTTCATATGGGACAGCGAGGGGGGTGGATCCAATAAACACATCCAAGAAGCGTATGAACGACATTCTCTGCATCGCTTCAACAACAAAACAAAACCCCAAAAAAACGTTTTACACTTTCCGTCCGTCTGTTTCATGTTCAGTGTTAAAATATATCTCACATCTGTCCCGTTCCTCCAGCAAGAGTAAGCGGTTCACCGTGGAATAAAAGTGGTTGACCAAAGAAATGTTAATTGTTGTGTGGCCTTTCGGTATAAATAGTCACTGAAACGCTGTCGGATCTAATTCACAAAGAGAGGAAGTATGCGTACGTCTGAGAGCAAGCCTCAGACAATATAATTTTCCTCTGAGTTTTAAGGGAAGAAACCTCAATTTGTATTTCATAATTGGGGCATTGCAGCAGTCTATTCTCAAACTGCCTCACTCAGCTCTGTCGGGGGAAAAAGTGCCCGACTCCTCGTCCTATCAAACCGTATAATTTAATGCATCGGTGTATTTCTCCAGACTTGTACCATTCAGAGGAATCCAGTGCATGTGTTCCCTGGAGAGGAAGATTACTCATGTCACATGTTCCCAAATTCTTTCTATTTTATACTAGTTTAAAAAAACATGACCTTACTATAATGTGTTAAGGATTAGGGACGTGAAGGGGTGAGCGTTTGTTATCTACTCTCCTAGCTTCAGTTAGTATAAGAAGAGAGAAATGAGGAATGTACGAGAGGAATCTGGAACCAGTTGTCGAGCCCAAAGAAACCAGTCGGGTTAGCTCATCTTCAGAGCTGATTGTTCCCATGAGCAGTGTTTCCCCTCGCTGGTAGTTCAGTGTTTTGTTGGTTATTGTTGGATTCTTAAAAACTCACTGAAGTTCATAGGTAGAAAATGTGTGTAACAGCGTATTTATGCAAAAGTGGTGCGTCCTTGTCAACTTTTCATCTTTTCATCGTACATCCACAGCTCTGGTTCTTCCAGACCTGAGCTTCATTGAGTTTCAACTGCTGAGTGTGCACATCCTAAAACGGTGCATTTGAAACCCCAGGACGTCGTCAAGCCTCCACAGCTCAACCACCAACTTTATCTCTCAGCGGCTGGATGCAGTGGTGTGGTTGTCGGGGGTCTTTGGTTATTTTTGGCCGGCGTGACGTTTGTCTAACAAACTCTGGTGCAGATGAAACAACTGACCCAAGAGAAAGCTAAAGTTCAAACCAGGTTACGACTTATTTGAGATACGTCAGAATCCAGTTTCAAGTCAAAGTCTCGAGTGAATTATCAAGTAATTCCAGACAAGTCAGAGTCGTCCTTCCAAGTCAGGTCTCAAGTCATTCGAGACAAAGTCAGTCCAGACAAGTGTAAGTCAGGTCATTAGAGACATGTCCATGTTCGATGTCAAGTTAACGTCGTGGACACAAGACTTAAATAACTTTAACTGTCACTGAAAGTCTCAATCTAAGCCCCGAGAGGAAGTTTATAAAATAAAATAACCCGTCAAGTCTTTCAGGTCTGAATGCAAAGTGTTGTATCATTTCAAACTTTCCTGTTTGTGTTTTACGTAGTTCACACCACTTCATTTCTTATTTTATACGAATCTCATTCATCACATTTTCATTTAGTATCTTTAATGTCTCTGTTCAGCACTTGAGTCAGTGTTTGTTATCTTGAAATATGGTCCATAAATACTTCTCCCAGGAGTTGAACCTGGGTCTGTGTCAGCATATTCAGTCCTGGTGCAGGTCTCCAGAGGCCGACATGGATCTAGATCCCTTCTCATTACTCTGAATAGCTGTCTTTGAGAATATGACAGGTGACCAATCCAGGAAAAACCAAGCAGCGAGCAGTAAAATCAGTAGCTCTTGTTATTGGCTGGAACAGCTGGCTCTTTTCACAGCTATTTAAAAACCTGACCATTCTGCAAAAAAATATCTATTTGCATTTCTAACGTTTTCGTAGCAGGTTTCTCTGAGTTTTGGAGAAAGCCACATGAGGACGTTTTCATTTGTCTTTCACTATTTGTTTGCTTGTTTATTTCTAGGAGGCTTCGTTAATATGTTGCTGTTAGAAATACATTTTCACAGGTTTCATGAGCCAGTGGAAGAGCAGGAAACACCTCGACGCTACCAAACAGACAAACGTTTCAAAGGCTGCACACGTCTCAAAGTGTAAATGTGACTTTCTAGATGTGTTCCACAGTGCGGCTCGTTAGTTCATCACGTGTCGGCTCCAGTAGAACAGCACAGCAAGTGGCACGTTATCTGCAGAACGTCGGAACCACTCCGTTGTGTTACGCTCTCATATATTTACAACCTGCTGCTGCAGCTTCAGTCCATCTAAACCCCCGACACTCTTCCAAAAGTTACACTGAGCCTTCTCCCCGAGGTCCAACTTTGTTTCTTGGACCACAAACGGCTGCTGGGGAATCACCGGGTCCCGTGACAGCAACTTTCAGTGCCTCAGTGTGCGACATGTGGAGCTGTGTTACTAGTGATGTGTGCAGCTAATGATGAGAACCTCTGGAAATGGACAGTACTGTCTTGGCAGTGAAGCTTTTTAAAACACACGGGGTTATTTATTACTTCTAACTTGCTACAGCAGCGTTCAACTCCGTTACCACAGTTGTGTTGTTGATCATTTGTTGTTGGGCCTTCGAAGAAATAAATCAGGGTTTAGAACAATAAATGAACAAGTTGTCTAAACCAAAGAAGAATGTTTCACATTAACCGGATGAATTCCCACCAGACGGAGCGGTGAAGCTGAATCCGGCCTCGTTGGTGTAGATTTTTGTATTTTCTGCACAAAGTTAAACCCGTTTTTGAGAATCGTGTCTTTTTGGTTTTTCTTCTTTTCAAGCCTGGCTCGTCTCGGCTGAATCCAACCTGAGCGTCGGAACAATGCACCATTCAACACCGTGAGATGTTTTCAATTCCCAAACAGCCTCATTGTATTTCACATCAACACAAAGGGAAGATCTGCCAATTTTATGGCTCGGGAATGTCAAACTGATATGGATCTTTTTCTTTTTTTCCACACGCAGCTTCCTCTCTGCATTTGATCAGCGACTTGGCAGCAATTTACAAAACCCGACCGTGAAGTGAAACGTCGACGAATCACGCCGTCAAATTGATGCACTTTAAATGCATTAATATTGTCTTGATTCTCTTTGACTCGGTCCAAACCTCGGACACTGTTTCTCCGCTTTATCAAAAATAACAGAAAACCTAATAGGAGAGCAGGAATCCAATCGGATGCTGTAAATTAATCGGCCATTTATTTTGGAATTCAAGCCTTTCTTTGGTTTCAGTCGCTTATTAGCCACAGCTTTGCTTTAATGCTCGGCTTGGTGAACTCCAACACACGGCGCCCTCCAGATCAAATTAGAAACAGACTTGTACCTTCTCCGTCTCTGGCTGAAGACACGTCGCTCTGCGGGTTGCTTCTCCTCTCTCCTCTGCAAAGCAAAGGTCTCCTGTAACCTGCTGTTGAATATTGATGCGATAACGACGGCCGCGTAACGCTCTGCAGTCCGTGAAGTTTTCCTTCCTCCGCGCAAACACGCAAAAGTCATGACCTCAGTGTGGAGCTCGTGTGTTGATTTAAAGCCTCATGCTATGTGGGGTTGTTCTAAAAAAAAAAAAACAGAAAACCACATGTCCTGCAGCACCGGTTATTTCCACGTTTTTTAAAGTGTATATTCTTTATCCTTATTATTTAAATAAGGGACATCATGTTCGTTGTAGCTTGTATCATTCTATGTGCAGAACAAATGTCATTAACTCCTATTTGTTATCCAAAAAAAAGGTTCAAACATAACCTTATGAAGTCACTTTTCTGTTTAAGACCGGGGATCTGCATTCGTCTTTAAAAATCTGTGACAATTAGTGTTTGCCTTTAGGTGTCTGGGCTCAGCCTCAGAGAGGAATTCACACATCCGAGTTCAGAGTAGAATTGCGGCTCCTTCACATCAAGAAGAGACAGTTGTGGTTGTTAGAGCATTTAGCCGGGATGCCTCATGGGCGCCTTCCAGTGGAGGTTCACCAGCCACCCGCAACAGGAAGGAGAGGGGGTGGGGGGGTTACATATCCTATCTGACCTGGGAACTCCTCGGGATCCTCCAGGACGAGCTGGAAAACGTGGCTGGGGGGGGGGGGGAGGGACGTATGGGATATCCTACAAGGCCGGTTACCTTCGTGACCCAAGCTCCAGATACTGGAAGACGATGGATGGTTGGATCGATCTTTCTTTTTGTTATATTGCGATTGTGCGACTGGCCAAGAGAAAACAAAACATCCGATTATTTTATTCCCCCTGCGTCCATACTGCGGATTTATGACCATATTTATCCAGTGAATCCTAAACAGCTCTGAAGACACGATATGGATCCATAGATCCTCTAAATGAGCTGCGGTATCGATGTGCCGCCGATGCACCCGCTTGACCAATGGCACGTCCGTCTCAGCCGTCAATCGTGAAATGAACAAATTAAACCAAAGTTGACGTAAAGTCTGTTAAATTCATTTGGCATGTATTCTGACTTTTTTATTTCGGTCGATGTCCCGTCTGCCAACATGTAGGAGGTGAGGTTTATACTGCGGCCAGCCACCGGGGTGCAATCTCGAGGCGTCTTTATTGGAGAGCTGTTACGTTGTCCATCTTTATATAAAGTCCATGCGTGCACCACAAAGGGCCAGAGGAGCAGACAGTAAGGTGCAATATACGTTGGTTTTCTTGGTTCACATAGAAGCTCATGTGAAGCCGACTTATTTTCAACACTTTTTTTATTCGACAACAAAACAGTACAACCACACCCGCAGCACTCCCCCACCACGGCTGAATTCTATGGGTTGCTTCCTTTCATTGAAACACGAGGGTTTCACATGTGTCTCTCTGAAGCAATGTCTGCGGGGGGGGGCCCACGACAGCAAAAATAAACCAAACGGTCTGGGAACCGCAGCCAATGCATCACACATGTCTGAATCAAAATGGCTGAGTTTAATCTTTCCAAGTATTTCCCTCACAAACAACTCTGGTCCCTGAAGGAGGTGTCTGACCCCTTCGCTCTTTGAAAGCTCCAACAATGTCTCCACCTGAGTCCCCTCATATCTACCGTTATCTGTCTTTTCCACAGCTTCTACAACTGGAAGACACAGGTGTCCGTGTCCAACTCCAGCCCCAACTTCGAGGCGCTGTATGAAGACCCCAACGGCCTCCTCTTCAAGAACAAGAGGGACAAAAAGATCCTGAACGTGGACCCCTCGGTAGGTTTGTTGTTGTTGTTGCTCTTCTTGTTGTTTTTTTTGGCCCTGGGGGGTGGGGGGGTGACACATGGTCCCTGCTAATTACTCAGTTCACCTGTTCCACAGCAGTAAAACTGTCCCGGGGAAGCAGAAAGAGAAAAAAAAAACTCTTTTCAAATCCTCCAGGAATAACTTTGAACTTTATTTTGAACTCAGGTGACTAACCTGCCGCGTGCCCACAACTTCCTGTTTGTTTGATAAGACCGGAGACCTTCTGTTGCTTTCCGTGCCCCCAGCTTCTCCCTCGCCGTCGACTAGAATAAACGCTGAAACACTTAAAATTGTTATTTTTCTCTCTGCCAACTTCAATAATTACCTACTTTTTTAGAGCCTTAATTGACCCCAGATATCAGAGTCTTACTCTGCAAGGGGAAACAGTTGCAGGGAGAAGCCGAGAGAGACAGAAAACCAGTGGGAGGGAAAGATATTTGCTTTCCACCTGCACAAAGAACGGAGGATCAAGGGGTCGAGACAGGTGCTTCCTCCGCGCTCTGCGTCTGACAGGGGCCCTGGAAGAATGACGGCTGACAGACTGTTTTTTTTTCCTCTCCAGTTTCCCTCTTCGCTGGGGGCGGGGGGGGGTAGGGGGGTAGGGAAATAGTTGTTGGGGCCGAAACTATTTTGAAATTGCCGACGGAGCTGTGGGGACTGCGTTTTTGAGGCCAATCGCCAAAATGGCAGCACAGTGTTCTAGCTGCGGTCGAGCACCGCCCCTGACCAGGCTGTCTATTAAAAACACAAGAGGAGGCATCGGAAGCCAGACACAGCAAACCGCCCCAGAACCCGGCTCGGCTCGGCTCAGCCCACGTTGGCTCGGCGTCGAGCAGCGCGGAACCATCCGGCGTTTAACCCACCGTGAGTTCACTCGCTGCTGCTCATGTGGCCGCGGCTCCGCAGAGGAAGCTTCCAAAATCAAGGCTCCCATCAACTCACTTTTGGGTGGTTTTGTTTGTTTTGCTGCCTCTGTCATACCGTGACCGCTTCAACAGTGGTGGGGGGGGGGGGGGTTGTCGTATTTTATTTATGACAATGGCTCGATTTAATCTAAGCAAAAGCAGAAAGGGCCGTTTGAAGAAGAGAGAGAGAGAGGGCCACTTAGATCACGCTGGTTTTGGTTTCCTCTTATCGTTTAGTTCACCCGGCGATTCCCATTTCCTTCTGACGTCATTTTTTTTTTTTTATTGGTCTATTTTTACTGACGCTCGTTTGAACTCGCGGAGGAAGACGGCCTCACTTATTAGGACACCCACAAGTGCGTTTGAGGTAAAAGTGTAAATTGAGTGTAGTGGCTGCCTATGGATCCACGCCCACTCCCAGCTTCTGACACACTTAGGGCCTAAATAAGCGCTGCCAGCTGGTTCGGGGCTTCTCATCTCGGCGGTGGGGCAGTGTCAGTTTGGACATTCAAAGTTACACTAAACGTCTTTGCAAAAATTAACACTGTCAAGTTGAGCTGCATCTGGCTTCCCCCCTTTAAATATCCCTGCTATAAATGGACGTGTCAGAAATCTGTGGTTCTCTCTATCTCAGCCTGCTTCGAGAGATCGTTTTATATTAACGTTAAATTGTTCTGCGTTAAGGAAAAAGTGTCCGACCACAGACAGTAAATATAGATGACGGCTCCTTTAAAGTGAAGCCAGTGCCCTGATCGCCCCCTGGTGGCTGGCTTCTGTATAGGCCTCCTCCATGTTCGCAGATAGGTCAAAGTGCACGTTAAATACGTTTTCTGTCATTTTAAATAGTTCTTATCCCGATGACGTTTGTTCAAGTGTCGCAGCGTATGAAAAGCCCTTCGTAACTAACTGTAGGTAAGAGTGAAATCCATTTAGCGACCCCCGCCCCGTCATCATCTAAATCTACTTAATGCTGCTTTAACAAACCTCACATGTGTGTTCCGACTGAAAATGAAGCTGATTTTACAGGAAATGCGAAGGTTTCATGAGCTAAATAAGAGAAAGGACTTTACTGTCCTGCTCAGTTGTGACAGGATCAGTCCTGAAGTTAGAGCTGTGATTAAAATGCACGCATGCAGCCACACTGGTGGATAAACACGTCCAAACAACTGATTTACAACTGACACTAACTGCTCTGCCTCTGTGCTGGTTTCCAGTCTGGACCTGGTGAGGACTCCAGCAGGACATTCCTCCAGTCGGACCTCCACGGCCATGTCGTCATCTACGACCACAACATCAGAACGGTCTGAGCTTCAGAGGCCGCTGCCGACACGTCCGTACATATGGCTCGTATCGGAGAGCGCTGGAAGCCTCTAATTTGACTGAGTTGCTGTAGTTGCACCGTCATTTACAAACTGTTCCTCTCATATCATGCGTGCCATCTGGGTGGAGGTGCTGCAGTAAAAAAGTGACTTGAAACGGAGGATTCCCAGAGGAAGAAGTGGGCGGACTCGTGTGACAACTTCAATGTTTCCCTTGCAAATAACTTGAGATGTTGAATTTATATCCAGATTTTACGACAATTCGGCTCCAAAATAAACCAATCAAATCATTTTCTTTTTGTATTTCACTCAGACGATATTAGTGCGGACCAGGTTCGGCTCAGTTTGTTCGGCCGTCCCTGAGCCGGAGTCTGAGTCGGGGGCCAGGAACCTGCTCAGGGACCCCGGGCTCCTTCCACGGTTGGGCCTGGCATGTTTTGGGCTGTTTGTCTAAACAAATTAGAGGCGTAAGAGCTTTGAAAGATGATGGGGGGTTGCTTTTATGTCCTCCCCCAGGCTGCGGTAGCTCCAATTGGACTGGAAGAATGGGTAATGGGCTTAAAGCATTCCGCATGTTCCCAGATGCAGGGCACACGTTACAGGACATCAAAGCGCTCCGTCATTTGCATATCAGTCATTCACTGTGACAGTTTTCAGAGGAAGACCACGGCTTCTTCGGAAATGATTGAGGAAGAGTTTGAGCCGCTGATTCACTTTTATTTCTGTATTTGATTTGATTCTTCTGAAACATCTGTTCCACCACGAATAAAATGATCCGTCAAACAAATTACAGGACTCTTGTTATCTGTTTATAAAAGAATTTAAAAATAAACTTTTCCATTAAGTCACAAAGAGACATCCTGCACGTGTCCCTGATGTGTGGGGACATTTATGTAAAGTTCAAATACAGTTTACACTTTATGGGGAAGAAGTGGAAATATTCTTTTACTCCTGCTCTCAGGTTCCACTCAGGCTGCGACATACATCAGCTTTTTAATCAGTGATACACGGTTAAATGAAAAGTGTTTGATTTCTCGATGTATCAAACAAAATCTCTTTCTATCTTTAAAATGAAAGTTTTATTTAGGGAAATATGCTCGTTTGCTTTCTGAGAATTCACATGTTCCTGCCCAAGAGGAAACTAACCAAGATCCGACCTGAACGTGATGGAGTCTGGTTTTTGGGGTCACATCCCGATTTACCCTGACACGCGTGGTTATTGCATCTTTTCCCCGATTACAGACGTGTGCAGTGTGAAAAATCTGCATCTTGGAAACAAGCTGAATCATCTCACCTTTCCAGAAGTAACCAGATCTACCTGAGATTCACAAATTAACACTTTTTCATTTAATTCATCAATTTGTGGTTTTACAGGTTGTTAAGTCAGATTTCTTCTCGGACAAAAAAAACATCTACTTGGCTGTTTAACGCTTCTTCCACTGAACTAACTGTCTCCTACTTAAATCTTAATATTAACAAAAGGCACAAAGAGTGGTGTTGATATTTATTTTTCACCTAACCCTCAATAAAAGAGCAAACTGATGAGCTTCTTCCTTTAAACTTTAGTCTGAGAACAAGTCTCAGGAAGAAGCTTGTGCTCCAAATGTCACCTGAAACTCAATCCTCCAACAGGAGCTATTCCTTCAAACTGAAGTCGAGGCAGCCAATATGAATTTGCCCTCTTCCTCCTCGTGCCTCTCTCTGCTGAACTTTAATCCTGAGAGTTACAGGGTTTAAACAAACGAGTGGATTTGTCTCTGAGCCACACAGACACCAGAGCCTCGGTCCACGGGCTGCATCTGTTTGTGTGCTTTCACTGCATCGGACCCCGTAAACCTCATTGGAACAATATGTGTGTGGGGGGGGGGAGGATCCGGGTTCTGGGTCTGAGAGACTTTGAGGGACCGGGGGTCTGGTTTGGGCTTTTCTTAGTTAGTGGGTTTCTGCTTTTTGTTTTTTGTTTTGTAAAGAAGATATGAGCTCTGTATTTGGGGGGATGATGATGATGATGATGATGATGAGGGTGGAGATGAAGAACCTTTTTGAAGTAAACAAAATAAACATGACTGTCGGGGTGAAAAGTTGAGGACTTTCAAAATTGACTCGATGTTTGTACGTCTTGAAATGTATATGTTTTAAATGTATGTTGTGGCCTCTGTGATCAAATGGAATCAAAAACAAACTGGTTCGTCTTCACCATTGTTCCAACGAAACCAACTGGACCAACCGGGATTAGAGGCACATTCAAATCTGAGGGGAAGGATTATGTTGGGAATCTCATTTCCTCAAGGCGAGGACCAACGACCCGGCCGCCCGATTATCTCACTATCTACCCTGCTTTGTTGTTTTTTTGTGTGTGTGTCCGAAATAAGGACCCAAACTGGCCGGGTGGCAATTGATCATCTCCACCTCGTCCACGCCTGTTTCAAGTTGAGAGGCCTCAGCTCTTTCCCGTGTCCTGGTGACAGCGATCTCTGCTCTTTCCAAACACCACCGACCGTTCGAAATGAACTTCACAGGCCACTTTGTTTATGTGCCTCACCTCTGGAAGAGCAAACCTCACCGGGGACAGATCACGCGTCTGTAAACTGTCGTGATTTCACAATAAAAGCTCATTTGAATGGTCTTCATCCCTCTTCATTTCTTTTACTGCACTCTCAAGCTGTCAGTGTTCAAACCGGAGCGTGGCTTTTATTAGTTTGAGGCCGGACTCGCTGCTAATACACACAACGTGAGGTCGAGCGGTGGATTCAGACTCAACTGGGCCCTCGACAGTAGAATCTGTATTTATTCAGGTTTTAACACAAAAGTCTCGTTCTGCATCAAACCAAACGTGATGCGGAAAAAGGTGTAATTTTGTTTTTGTAGCAAATTTTAAAACACACTATCACCTCAGTTTGTTGGTTTATTTGCCGGAGTGTGAGATGTAAAACCTGATGTAAATTAATACGTAAGAATCATTTCAAATTCACCGTTACTCCGTATAAATAAGAATCTTCCAGCCCTAAAATCTAGCTCACAGATTCTGCATTTTCACAATCTGTAGGTGATATGTAGAATCTGATTATTGATATGACCGTCTCATCGGAGTGTTTAATGAGTGACGCTCTCTCACATCTTGAAAATGTCAAGGCCTCGTGTTCCAACTCATACAGACATTTGAAAAGATCAAGTTTCAGCAGACGAACTTTCTTTAATTCATGAAAAACATGAACAACTCAAGTTTATCTCATATATCTGGTTTATGGGCAACAGGTGGAAAGAAGAGTTCACTGATTGATTGATTGATTGATTATTCAGCAGATTGTTATGCTTCCAGCTGACGTCACTTCTGATGGTTCTCCTGCCCCCCCCCCCCCCCCCCCCCCAGTTGAAGGGGTTAAATCCGTTCACGTGTTGACTGCTTCGACGGACATGGATTGCTAATATTATTGCCATCAGATGTCCAAGGGCGAGGAAACGTCCTAATCATTTCCTCCCGAGCGCCCCTGAAAGAGAAGCCCGGTGGCGGGGGGGGGGGGGGGGGCGTAGGCCGGGTGGGGTGTTTAAACCCCGCCTGTATGGGCTGTTTTCGGGGTGGGGGGGCTGCTGGTGGCGGCGGGGAGACAGTACAGCATCCGGACCGGACCGCGATGGTACAGGATGCGTGTGCTTAACTCCATTGAACAGAACTAAATAGAGGAGAGAGCCTTTAATGCCGACAATAAGCCGCCTCATTCAGCCGCGCGGCCCAGACGCACAGCGCTGCGGAGCGGACATTACGCGCGGGGGGGGGCTGGAGCTCAGCGGCTGGAGTCACCTCAGTGAAACGGCGGAATGTCCCTTTAATGAAAAGTTAGAATCAGGTCGAGAGTTAAGTGGAAAACAGCCTCGTCCAGGTCGTGATAAGATGATTTGTCCTCAGGCTGAATGTGCGTAAAAGTATCTCGAACAGGAAACTCTCCTCTCTCTCTCTCTCTCTCTCTCTCTCTCTCTCTCCCTCTCTCTCCCTCTCTCTCCCTCCCTCTCCCTCTGAGCGTGCGTGCGTGTGTGTGTGCGTGTGACAGAGAGGGGTGGAGGAGGGGGGGGGGGGAGAGGAATACCCAGCTGGTCCCACAAGCCCTATAATACCAAGCACAACATGCTTTACCTTCAATGAAAGCTGAGACGGGGGCACGGTTGACTGCTGGTCCCGAACTCAGAGCAGAGCTCGTCTACA
Source organism: Hippoglossus hippoglossus (assembly GCF_009819705.1). Lineage (NCBI taxonomy): Eukaryota > Metazoa > Chordata > Actinopteri > Pleuronectiformes > Pleuronectidae > Hippoglossus > Hippoglossus hippoglossus. Next base: position 2,401,864 of record NC_047159.1, on the reverse strand, counting down.
AAACCAAGAGCGTCGCTGTTCCTGCAGCTCACTTCTCCCACATCTGCTCTGCGGGACTTTTTATCTTCCACTGCGCGTTCACATCTGCAACTTTATCTACTGCAGCTTGGATAACGCTGCCACTCTCTCCCCCGCGCGGCTCCATCCCCTCCTCGCTGGGCCCGGTGTCAGAGGTGATGGTACCACGCTCTCACGGAGGACCGCTCCTCAGGTGATGGTCTTTTTGGAGATAGGCACCACTTCTGGAAACGCTCTCGCTCTTCCACAACTGTCGTTTTCCCCCCGTCGTTGTCTTCGCTTTGGCTCGAGCATGGCTCTGTACTCTCGGTTTGTGGTCGTGCTGCTTTACGGATGGAGTTATCTGTGCGTTGGATACTGCGCGATGCTGAAGACTGACACTGTCCCAGAGAGGCGAAAGGTGGATTTTACGCATTCGGAGGATAACAAGCATCAGGCACAGGAGGAGCAGGAGCTGCTTTTACAGGATACAATGACGGAACACATGCAGATGCTTTACGCGAAGTACAACCGGGCTGGATTTCCCTTCAAGGACGGAAACACTGTCCGCAGCTTCAAAGCGCACTGGGGTACGTATCCAAACTTTTACGCATGATTACAACAATGGAATTCTGCCAGTCTGGAAATCTAGAATGCATTAATTTCTTAATGAATTAGTATTGGAAGTTATAAGTGGATCTGCTAACGTCTCTTTCTGCCTTGGTCAGAGTGAAGTTTACGCATATTTCAAGTGCACCGAGTTTAGTTTCTTCGTGGAGCGTGTGCGTAATTTAGCCAAATTTAAAAAAAGATCGATACATTTGATTAAGAACATGTTTAAAATCCTGATTTAGGTTTAAAATGTAAGAAAAACAAAAAGTGGTGCCATGTACGTGACATTACGCGCAGCTGAAACTGAAATCCACCTGTTGATCCAGTCGTGGAAATGTGATCAACCTGTTCAGCCTCCTCCCTGCGACACAAACACAGATTCCTCATCACGTCTCTGCGCGTAACACAACATCGTTTGCGGACACAAGTGTTTTCACGCCTTTGAGATTTCACTGTCACGTCGTCTAGACGGATTTGTCCCTGGAGCCACATCTGGCCGCTGCTCGGTCTCACTGCGCCGAGCTGCTGCGTCCGACGCGCGTTCACACGAGGTTTCTGCAGGAACTCATAGAAAAACTGTGAATTACCGAGAAGCTGCGCTGTGTCATTATCACTTGGACGCGGACTCTGTTCAAAACGACCGGATTCCACTCGTGGGGTCAAAGATTAGTGGATTATACTGCCTCCTATCGACTGGTGGATGTATAGCACAGCACTTAAAGAGTCAGTTCAGCCAAATTACAAACATTCATAGATGTGTTTTACTTTTATCCCTCGGGAAATAAGCTCCATAATAGTTTTGGTTTTATTTGGTCAGGTTTTGAGATTTCTTTCTATTACAATGAATATGAATTTCTAATTTCTTCAACAATTTTTCTTTCTATATTTAAATATCGTCCCAGTTACTTCGGCTGTTCCACATTTTTACTGAAACTATGATCTTCAGAAGTCTCTAAATATATATGTTATAAAAAATTAAGCTGATAAATGTGTGGATTGCCTTTAAACCAAATTTTTGATTTCTTAATTTCACAAATAAAACAAAAAACACTTTCCTCTTCCATGGCAAAAATCTCAGACTCACAAATCTCATAACTGGAGTTAATAAAAACCCTTTTTTAGATATATTCTACATATTTTGTGTGAACCGATACTTTTAGTTTTCAAATGTACATATTATGATGAATACAGGAGAAGTAATGGTTTGTTTCTTGTCTTCACTAAACGCACAGGGACCATAAACAAGAAGCAGCTGCAGATTTTCAACCTCACCTCCCTCACCAAGTCCGAAGACGTTCTGTCGGCCACTCTTCACTATTACATCGGAGACCTTCAGAACGGCACCCACGGCTGCTCCAGGACCAAGAGCTGCGGCCGCCACGGGCCCCGCAGACACAGCCACGTCCACATGGTCGTCTGGAGCTTCGCCTCCGTGGACAACAACATGAGGACGCTCGGACAGTTTCGAATCAACGTGTCCACCCTCTACAGGGACTTCATATCCTGGCAGTGGAAGGACATCACTCGTGTGGTGAACCAGGCCAAGCATCACGACGAGCTGCTCATCGGCATCGACGTGGCCTCACAGGGGCCCCAGCCGTGGAAGAAGCTGCTGTCAGACCGCTCGCCCTACATCCTGGTCTACGCCAACGACTCGGCCATTTCAGAACCCGAGAGTGTGGTCGCCACCCTGCAGAGACACCACTCAGTGGGGGGGGAGGGCCCCGTCTCACAGGGGCCCCATAAGCTGGGCCTACGTGAGCGAAACCACACGGAACAAGCCGAACAGCTCCGACACAAGCGCTCGGTGAACGTTCTGCTGCCGCTGCAAAACAACGAGCTCCCCGGTCCCGAGTATCCGTACGAGACGACCGGCTGGGACGAGACTAGTCCGTACGAACCTTTCGAGAACAAGCAGGCCCGCCGGCCACGCAAAAAGACGCGCAAGAATCAGCGGCACAAGATGCCCCTGCTGCAGTTCGACGAGCAGACCATCAAGAAGGCGCGGAAGAAGCAGTGGATCGAGCCCAGGAACTGCGCACGCAGGTACCTGAAGGTGGACTTCGCTGACATCGGGTGGAGCGAATGGATAATATCGCCAAAGTCGTTTGACGCCTACTACTGCTCAGGGTCCTGCCAGTTCCCCATGCCCAAGGTGAGAATCACAACTGCAGAGACGATCGATGCCACTAGAGGTTTAGAGACAAATCTTAGATACACAAAATAATGATTATTTCATCTGATGTTAGTCCAGTTTAGTTTTTTTCTGGTAATTTCTGGATTATTTTACTTCGTCTGGCCTCTAAATCACTTTTTGGTTGATCTTTGGTTTCGTCTCTTCAAAGCCAAAAGACTATAAATTGTAGATCAAGAGCATTTCGACTAAAACTCCTGATTGTATTTTGTCGTTTCTCGTTTCGTGCGGTCGGCTGCTCATGATGTAAAACAGAACCGTCCACGCTGAGCCCTCGGTGCATCTATCGGTCCCTTGTTTACTGTTGCTCTTACTGTTCTGTATTATGTTGATTTGGAAAACGTTTACATCAGAAGTCGGGGACGCCTGCTTCAGATTATAAATGATAATGTCAAAGAAACTGACAGAAATGTTTGCCATCTGCTCCCAGCCTCCGCTGCCAAGGTAAACTCGACCCAGTGGTGGAACTGCACGTTCTTCTTCGTGCTTTCTTCTTCTGCAGCGCATCTGAGGAATTAAGATCTTTGGAGATATGCACCCGAGTTAAATTTAATAAAAAAATAATATTAGTCCAAGACGTACCGCGCTAAACATGCACTTAAACTGGTCGAAACCCCAGGTGATGTAATCTGAGTGGGTTTGTACCAAAAACCTGAAAAACAGTCGTGTTCAGATATACAACTTCCTGAGGAGCAGGTGGCCGACCTCAACATCAAGAATCTATAAAAGTTTATCACCGCACTCGAGGGGGAAACCAGCAGCGACCTTGAAGGAGAAACCTCGAGCAGTTCATGCTTTTATTAAAACGTTCTCCTCCGATCGGACAACGACACACACTCCGACACGTTTCACAGAACTCGTGTGAAGAAGTGAGAGAAACGAAGGAACCGGGCCGACGTGGAACCTCAGCTCCTCTGGAGGCCCCCCCGCTGACAAGATAACATCACAGGTATTTTAAACATGGCCGGAATGCTTGGGTTTCCATCCACTTAATTCATTACCTCGGAGTCACCGGCCCTTTGTAGCTGGATGTAATTAGTCCCAGAAGTGGAGCCCGGGGCCCGAGGCGAATCCCCCCCCACCCCACCCCACCCCCCCTCCTCCTGAAGGGTTTGCCGCTCAGTCAGTCCGAGCCGAGATCCTGTGATGTTCCTGCTCCTTTGTCAGCTCCGAGCCTCAGATGCTGCCGAACAGCTGCTCTGCCGACAGGTTATTGTGTCGCGTGGGAGGAGTCTCGCCACGACGCCGCTGACGAGGTGACGAACACGCGTGGGAACCGTGAGCGGCAGATCTGCCTGCAGCCGCACGTGGGACGCACCGGACGATGTCCAGTCTAAACGTGTGTGCGTCACCGGATCTGATACACAAATGAAGTGTGAGAGCTGTGAGATGTTGTAAAAACGCAGATGGAAAATTCAACCATCGTTTTTATCGGTTGTAATAAAAACGTACTCGCAGCAGTAATTACCCATCGCTGCAGCAAAGTCACACAAGGTCAGACACTCCGACCAGAAGCATCTCCCTCGTTTTACAAGAGAACTAAATGTGTGCGTGCACAACAACAAAGTCCTTCAAACCAGAACCAGGAACTATAAACTATGACAGATGATAATTACACTGCTGAGGTTTCTTTCTCTCTTCCAAATAACGCTGCTCTCTGGGATCGGGCCGATGAATTCGAGCGATAGCGGGAGGAGCGATGGACAGAACTCTGGAAATAAGACGTTTTAAACCTTCACTTTAATGAACAATAATTACACACTTGTGCAAAATGATCAGGAATTAGAGCGAACTACTGATCAGTATCACAGGGAAACAAGTGATTGGCTCCATCAGGGGGATTTTACAAACCAACATTATTGTAGCTGGTTATTACCGCAAACGTTATATTTTCATTGCTGCCTGTTTTTTCTGTTTCTATTTAGCAAGATTATGCAAAAAATACTGAGCCGATTTTGTTGGAAATTGGTGGAAGGGTCGGAAATGAGCGAAGGAAGAACTCGGTCACTTTCGTGGCTGATTCGATTAAGGGGACGGAACCAGGATTGTTTTTCTCTTTCTGTAACTTTGCAACTTTTTGCAACTTTTCTAAACGTCCATAAAAATCTTGCAATATTAAAGAAAGTGAAAATAAATAACTAGATCCGCCCCCTGAACTTGACCTGCACCACAATGTGCTGGTTTATTTCCTGACCCACATCCCATCCTGTAGTTTTTACATCATCCTGCCAACAAACAAATACAGATAGAAACATAACCTCTGTGATCAAAGTAGCTGCTGATCCAGATGTGGTCAATCCGCCCTGATGTCCCTGATTATTGATGTTTGATCCCTGTTGTGTCTTCAGGCTCTGAAGCCGTCGAACCACGCCACCATCCAGAGCATAGTGCGGGCGGTGGGCGTCGTCCCGGGCATCCCTGAGCCGTGCTGCGTCCCGGAGAAGATGTCCTCCCTCAGCATCCTGTTCTTCGACGAGGACAAGAACGTGGTGCTGAAGGTCTACCCCAACATGACTGTGGACTCCTGCGCCTGTAGATAGTTTATTTGTTTTTTTCAATGTCTCGTTCCTTCGAAGCTTGTTCACGTCAAACTTATGTCACACAGAAAAAGAAACAAACATCAACACATGCAGCCAAGCGAAACTCTCTCCTCCCGTCTCTTCAGTCCCACTCCCTCACCGGCGCCCACTGAACACGACTTCCCTTTTGCACTGGAGGAGAGCACTGCCTGTTGTCCCAGGCGAAGAGGAGACGGCTGCGTTCACGGGGAAGGGACGGACCGCGCGACTTCATCCTCGAGGAAGACAAACTGGAAACGGGAAAAAAGTCAAGTCTCCACGCTCCCACCTCGCCACTGTTCATCCTGTCGTCTCTATCGAGAGCCGCTTGAACCACAGACTCACTCTCAAGACATGAAAACACAGAACGAGGCACAGACCCACGGACAGAGGAGGAAGGACCTGATACTCGTGGAGGGCGGAGGGGAGGGTCACCCTCGTCTTCCTCTTCTTCACAGCTCGACTTTGCTCATTACCACAAGGTCCCCTCTGCTCGCACTTGCATGGTTTTCGTTACTATGTGTCTGTATTTATGTCTGTACTATCACTGTGTTATTCACTATATGAGACGTTATCGTGTAATTATTGGCTTGGCTGCTATAGAGAGATATATTAGATTCCAAAGCCAGAGTTGTGACGCGGCCGGTAGGAAGCCTCACACGTGTTCAGATCACGGCTCCCTCATCTTCAGAGTTTCTTCTACTGGAAGGACGAAGCTACATTTCATCTGTGGTTCTTCATTAACACTTTTTCTTTTTGAGGAGACCCATAATTCCATTGCTTTGCCCGAGAAAATGTTCAAGCTTTACTAGAGTTAGTTTTGAAAGATAAAGGGATGAAACATATCAGAAGGAGGAACTGGTAGATTGAATAAGAACCGACTCGATGACACGTGTGTGGAGTCAAACGTGTCGGGGGTGATTCGTTCGGAAAGAAAATCAAATAAGTCACGAGACTTAGCAAACGTCGAGGATTCATACCAACGAGCCCGACTTCTTTTATTCTTCTTTTTTTTGGGGGCATCGTTAAGATAATGTTTAAAACTATGTGTCGTCTTTACAGCATCGAATGGCGTTTATTAAGAAAAAGCTATTGTAAACTCCCAGAATGCCTCTGGAAACGTGTTCATGTCTAATCTGGTCTCAAGGAACCTCAGCATCACGGCAATATTCAGCGCTGGTCTGGAATCAGTTTGGTTTTAAACTATTTACATTTAAAAGTGCCTGGATTTTTTTGAAAGGTTAAAAAAGCTCCACCACATTCTCCCAAAATGTCTCATAAGTAAAAAACCAAATGCAACAAACATGACATGTGATATAATGAATGATCAGTGAGAGTTGGGTCACATGAGCCTTTACTGTTATTGTATTATGTGGATTTTACATACATTTTACAGGGGGGGGGGGGTGTTGCATCAACTTGGAACAACAGGCGTCAGAGTTCAAGGAACCAAATATTTATTCAGAGCTAATTAAAAGTAAAAAAATATAGCAGCATCATGTTTTCTATACACTTGTACATTGTCTTTGTATATAGCTCTCTACGCTGATGACGCTCTATTGTACCTCTGAGGTGGAAGTGCCTTGAGAACCAGTGGATCTCTGCTGGGAACCACCGTCAGTCTGCAGAAGTCACAGGAGGCAGCTGAGGTTTTTTTTTTCACGGTACAGAACACGTCGTCTACGGCGTAGATCTTATTCTCGATGGTCGTCGGTGGAATTTATTCTAAAATGTATTTCAAATAATTCACTATTTTGGTATTTTCAGAGACATTTATTTTGTGTCGATAGCTGAGGGCAGATTGTTTAACTTTATATATATTTTGTACTGACACTTTTTTTGTGCTTCCTACACCTTTGTGCCAACGCAGGTTTTTAGCAATGCATGGCTGTTGAAAGTGGCGCCCCCCTCTGGTCGCGACAGTCATGACCAGTTGTGTCGGGGGCCCGAACCCAGGTCTAAAGTTCGTAGTGCAGGTTTCAAACACGCGCACGTACACACTTCAAGTACACCAGCAGTTCGTGAGAGGTTTTTCTATTCCCCTGTTCAACCCTAACTTGTAAATGTTTTACTGTAGGTTTAAAAAAAATGCTTGTACAATAAGCTTCATAAAATATATTTGTATATGGAAATGACCTTTAACATGCATCTATTTATTTTCTGTATGTTGCATATCATGTGGAGGTGTGGTCTGGGAAACGGAGACTGGAGCCCTGACATGTTGATGCTCTTTATATCTGTGATGGACATTAGTCGCTGCTGATGTGAAGGTGTGGTGAACCCCCCCCCCCCCCCCCCCCCGAGCTCCGACCCTCCTTACAAAGCATTCAAAGAAATGAATAAAAGTATGCAATAGTAAACACTGTATTTTGTGTGTTTCACGGGAATAGCAAATAATTCTAATGTCATTGAATGTGTGATGATTTAGAAAATAAATTATAAACATTAAAAATCCCAGCGTGGCCACAGGAGCTGAAACGACACTGCAGCTGATCCAGGACGTGTTCAGGATGTACGACAGTTTTAAGAGCTGCTGCTACATCTGGAAACAAGAGCATAGTTTCTTCTATTTCTACATAACATCCTTTCAAAGACAAAAAATAACTGAGCAACGTCAAACATATTGAATAAATAAACTTGATATCAGAACGGGACAAAACGTGTCTCGTGTGCAAAACGCCTCAAACGGGAAAGTTTGGCAGGAATACGGCACAAAACAAAAAACACAGAAACAAAGCAAAATATTCAAAGTTTATTTATCTCTCCCTTGGTTTCATTCTCCATATGTTACAAAATCAATATTTCTGAAATTGAATAGCAAAACTTGGACGCATTCGTCTATGTACATAACTGTTGGTCTGTAACTTTCGCTTACGCTCAAAAAAGTCAACATTTACATCATGTAACTCGACAAACGCAGCATTTGTGTGGTAACTTATAGAAACTAATGCATTTGACCAATGTTACTCTTTTAAAAGCTAACGGACCTGGAAACATCTGAACATCTTCAAGGGATAAAAATATTCAGCAAACATGATTCTAAACACACGATGGGGCTTTAAACAGCTTGGTCACATGTCTGTGTTTGTGAAACTTTATTTAAAGTCACAGATTCACACACGTTAAGGATGTGTGTGTGTGAATCTGACGCCAACGGTTTGACTAAAGAAAGTGAAATGACGTCGATGATGGACGTTTTATTTAAGTCAGCAGAAACCAACCTGGATGCAGAAATCAGATTTGTGTTTTTTTTATGAAAAAACAGAAACACAGCTGTTTTTATAAGGCCACAGCGCGTCCACAGATTTCACACTGTACACACTGTACACACACACACACACACACACACACACACACACACACACACACTCACACAGAATATATATAAGCTATGTGTGATATTTACAAAATTCCCTCACCCAGTTTTGAAGGTTTACATTAAGGAACACGCAGCCTGGATTGTATAAATTGTGTATTTTTGAAGATTGTGCTTTACAGTTTATTTACATATAGACACATGGGACATTTCCTTCAGTGTTTGAAAATTAAAAAATACATTAATGTCCACACAGGCTCCTGAGAATCTCCTCGTAGAAAACGCTGAAGGTTTCCTGCTTCGCTTTAAACACATGAGAACTGACGATGCTAACACTCTAACTGAAGAGGAGAAGGTGTTTGAGCTCTTGTGTGTGTGTGTGTGTGTGTGTGTGTGTGTGTGTGTGTGTGTGTGTGTGTGTGTGTGTGTGTGTGTGGAGGAGCTGTGAGGAAAACACCGACCAAGCTTCTGAGCACAAATTAAAATCCTGCTTGTGTTGCAGTATGTTGTGGTTCGAAGCCGCCCTTTGTTCTCCACCCGTATTTTATCTGCTGCCCACACACCTCCAATCCTCTGCAGCCATAAACAACCTGCAGACATCTAATCACCAGCTCCCCCCCCCCCCCCCCCCCCCCCCAGCTCCTCAGCTGTGAGAAATAAAAGACTCTGCAGCTGCATCCCAAGTTTCCCCCGGCAGCCACATCTGGAGCCGTCGTGAGGGCCCAGAGAACAATAAACAGTTCGAGGTTTCTCTGGGAGATTATTAAATGGGTGCAGATTGATTAAGGAATGTAAAAACATAATAGTGTGAAATGAGACACTGATCTGCTTCGAGACTCGCTCCCTCCGCGGCAGAGACGAGATGAAGCTCACGCACACTTACACCTTCTGGCCCGGAGGCGGGTTCACAAAGCTGAAGCTGCGACTTGTGACGCCTCCGACTTGGAAACTACTGTTTCTGCGACGAGACGGTTCGATAGTCTCGTACTCGACGGAGTTTGTTTATGTGTCGTTCACAAACGTTAACGTTAAACTTGGCGAGTTGGTTGGTGGAAGAATCCGAACCTGCGCTACTGATGAAGGTGAAACTCACAGTGTAGTAAGATCAACGTTTCTGCTTGTTAACAATAACATTTATAGAACATTTTTGGATTTGTATGTGCAAGATCGTTGAAAAACAACATTACATCAACAAAAGTATCTTTGCAAAGGACGGGACTCAGCGATTATTGGTTTAAATTCTTTACGAAATTGTTATCATCAGAAATCTTGGTGGTTAGCCTGAGGCCTAACAAAGGATATTCAACCCAACCCATAGAGGGCGCCACAAATACCACATACATCTAACCTATGTGATTATCCGGACCTGCTCTGGAAGACAAGTATGAACCAAAATCTAAAGTCCCATATTTCTGCAACATGTTGTTTTGTGCAACCTCTCATAACTCAAGATGCCTTTGAGCAACACTGATTTAACTCACGGGCGACCTCTTGTGACGTCTCCTGAACACACACAGCAAGTCTCCTTCACATCTGATGAACGGGAGACACATGATGGAACCGTGAATGAAAGGCTCCATGAGGAAATAAGTGTGTGATTCATCAAACACAGACTTTAAAACAGAGTTTAACGAGCTGAAGGGACTTTGTTCATTTTAAGCCTGAAATCTGCTCATTGTTGGTCACAGATTGAATTCATGTCCATGGAGCTGCCGAGCCCAGAGGGGTTCGAACCCACGTGCTGCCGCTTGCAGTCATGATTACATATGTTCTTTCTACAGCTTTTATATTTATAGCCACACATATGCCCACAAATTAATATTATTAAATTATTATCATTCATCTGGCCTGCGTCCCTCTCATGATTTTCAAGTTGTAATAATGTCATTATTTTGTCAATAACCTGTGATTTAAAGTCTAAATAAATAAATAAAAATTCAAGTGTAGCAAATATTGATGCATGTGCCCTGAGGTGAAGCATTTTTCTTTTTCGTTCTATTCTTTTGTGAAGTGCTACCGCATCAATAACCTGATCGACACACTGAAAAATATTAAGTCCAACCTTTGTCATTTAAATGTAAAGTTCATTTTTGACCAATTCTACGTTGATATAACTTAGGAAGCGGGTACGATGCAGAGTCTCGTTTCAAACCATCCACAGTCATGTTGAAGGGATTTGATTCCTCAGCAGCTTCCACACACACACACACACACACACACACACACACACACACACACACACACACACACACACACACACACACACACACACACACACACACACACACACACACACACACACACACACACAGCGGCTGTTAGACGAGTGTTCATCCAGTTCAAAGTGGACGTGAGGGTCATTTCTAACTCCACTTCTCCCATTAAACACTGTGACGAGTGTGAGACCTGAAGGACAAAGACGGGTTCTAGAAGTCCATGTCCCAGCCAGACAGCTCCTCGGGAGGACTGTCCTCATCCGCAGGGTAACTGTCGAAGTAGCTGTGATCCGTCGGCCCACTGACCTTTTGAGGACGAGGGGACAAGGAGGGAATTAGGGAGGAAAACCGCTTCAATCTGGAATGACTTCAAGGTCAGTTCTTGTGTCTTTGGACGATTCTCTCCACTTACCTCTCTTTTCAGTGGAGACGACAGAGTCCTCGCCTTCAGTCCTTCCCAGTTGAAACCATTAAACCACCTTCAGACACATTACAGAGCCACGAGTGAATCTTAATCTCTTTCTCTGCTCTTACCCAGACCAACAAGCCCCTGAGATTCTATACTGGGACGTATTCTGTTACAAGGAACATTTTCCTGGAGCTGCAACATCTTTTCCTGAGGCTGTTTTTGACTGAACGGAAGTCGACTATAAGAAGTAAAAGCCAAAGTTCAATGCCTCGTCAGCACATTTAAAAAAAAACATATTCTTTATTCTTTATTCCTCTATCACTCTTTGAGTCTTCATCAAAGAAAATAATCACAATACACAAAAAAACACGCAAATTAAGGTTATCAACTGCATCGATATAATATTAACTTTGATTTCAACAAACTAAATTCATTATATTTCACAAAGTCCTGTTTTTAAGTTGCTCCAACATTAAGACTGAAGCTCTAATGTAATGAGTCTTTTAAACATGTTCCGCGGCCCACTGCTCATGTTCCGCGTGCACAGTGATTATCTAATTGCCGAAGTCATAAACCAGTGGCCCACGTTCATAACGTTCACTTAGAGCTAATGAGTGAAGCTAATCTCTCCACGGAGACGAGGGACAACACGAGTCACTTCTTACCTGTGCTTCTTGATGTCTGTTATTCCATTCTTCAGGTTGCCCAGTCGCTCGGCGGGATTTCGCCTGTAAAGTTCACCAGAGTGGGAAATGAGGAAATTACCAGTTTGGCCCAGAGACACTTGGAGTTCCTTGATTTTTTAAAAAGTGCTTCAAGACATTTGATGACTTTGCTTCCTGTTGATTTAGTTGCACATCTGGAAAATGTTGACTGGAAAACACAAAGTTTGTCGGTTCTAAGATTCTTCAATCAACCGTGTGTCGTACACGTGGTTGATTTCAGGATTGACTTGTTACTGGGATTGTTTGACTTCCTGTTTGGTGTCGTACCTGCACAACTTGCGTATGAGGTCCTCAGGTCTCTTGCTGACCTTCTTGGGGAAGTCCATTTTCTCGATGCCCTTCAGGATGAACGTGTACGTCATCATCTGGTCGCTCCCTGAGAACGGAGGACTGTGGAAGGGTGAATAACAAACGTCTTTCATTCATCTCAGCAAAGTGAACAACGTGGAGTCTGGCTGCAGACGTGAAGCCCGGACACTCACCTGCCGGTAAGGAGCTCGAACACCAGGATGCCCAGAGACCAGAAGTCCACGCTGAAGTTGTGGCCTTTGTTGAGGATGATCTCCGGGGCCACGTACTCCGGGGTCCCACAGAACGTCCAGGTCTTCTGGCCACACCGGATCTTCTTGGCAAATCCAAAGTCAACCTGGAAACACAGAGTTGATCAGCACATTCTAAAGAGGTCCAATGTGGAACCTCTAAGGCCTCAGAGTTAGCTTGAAACCAGAACTAGGTGTTCAGACCCGAGGATCCAGGAAAAACTCACCAGTTTGATGTATCCCTCCGTGTCCAGCATGAGATTCTCCGGCTTCAGGTCTCGGTAGAGGACTCCTTTGCGGTGGAGGTAGTCGAAGGCCTCTGTGACGCAACCGACACAGAATTTGGCGATGGGCTCGTCGAAGCTCCCCCTGCAGGCGAGACGTTAAAGTGTCAGATGCAGCTGCTTGGTGAAAGAAGAGAAGTCATCGTACGAATCCACCTGAACCCTGAGCTCTGGATTTATGACAACGGGACCTGAGAGTCCTTGCTACCCAGTTCTCTGATTAGATAACGGAAAAATAAGATGATCACTTCCTCCCACCTGTCTCTGAGCAGACTCCAGATCTCTCCACCCAGACACGCCTCCAGCAGCATGTACACGTACTTATTGTCCTTGAACGTACGATACAGTCTGAGAAGAGAAGCACAGGCGAGTGAAGTCAACGGGAAAAGTTTGGATTCATTCAATAGATCAACATCAACGCTGCTCTATGGTTCATGATCAGCATTTGTGGTTTTATATTTGTACCAGAGCTCGACTGATTTAAAGTTTGGTCGATAAACATCAGCAGATCTGAGCTTTTCACAGAAAATATTTATTTAACGTAAAAATTAGTTTGATAACGATAGTTTAGGGATCATTAGCAAAAATGTTTTAAACTTATATACGCTGATATATTGGTATCAGAAAATGTTTTATTCTCTAATATCAGTATCTGCTACAGCCTCCAAAAGATCCATAACTTTCAGGCTCTTATTTGTAAGATTTTTAATATTCAGGCTTTAATCAAACAAACAAACAAACAAACAAACTTGTACTTTCTGGTCTAAAATCAAATTATTTTCCTGATCGTAAAAATATCCAGGATGTTTTCTCTGTTCTCTCTCTCTGTTTGATTTAAATATCAATAATCCCTTTCCTATATCATCATTACCATGTAGAGCAATAGGATAAATATTCAGGAGCATATTCAGTATCCCCCCCGACAATGTCCCATATGATAAATGTACAGTAAATACATCGCGGGTGTGAAGAGGAGGTCAGAGAGTGAAGAACGACTTTAATATCTGAGGCTGTTCTGCTGCATCTGGTGAAACCGGATCAGCAAAGAAAAGCCTCTGCTGCAATACTTCAAAACAAATAACCACATCTTCTTAGCGGACGTCTCAATATGTGCAGCCGTCCTGAGGAGACGTGATCTGCTCGAGGCCTCGACCGTGATCTCATCAAAATCTAACAAGCTCCGACTAATGGAGCAGAGCTTCGTCGTGTGGGACCAGAAAAGGGAAACTGACTTGACGACGAAGGGTGAGCGCGCCTCGGCGAGGATCTTCCTCTCGGAGTGGATGTGCTCTTCCTGTCTGTTGTCCACCACGTGCTTCTTCTTGATGACCTTCAGGGCGAAGGTGATGTCTTTGCCCTTCACCTTCACCTGCAGAAGGAAACAACCGGAGTTAGTTAGTTAGTTATTTAGTTGGTTAACTGGTTTATTGGTCAGTTAGTTGGATGAGGGTTAGGGTTATATAATCTATGATGCATACTCACCAGTTCTACTCGTCCAAAGCCACCGACGCCGAGTGTGGCGATGACGTCCAGGTGGTCGAAGGGCCTGGACGGAGGGAACACCGACACCATGTCCCTCAGCTGGAGGACATCAGGAGGCAGCGGCTGACTCTGGTGGCGTGACAGCGACTTCCTGGACGGAGACAGACACGGAGAGAGGATTAATCCATGGAATTCCAAATATGACGACGCCAGGTGGGTTTTGTTTCTGTTTTCACTTTTCACACTCTCCTCCTCTGACCCGTTAATCCGTCAGTTCTACGATGACGTCCCTTTGTCCCACTTCTTAAAAAACCTTAATGACCCGATTACTCCGTAGAAAGAAATGCTCGAAGTGCTTCACTGAAGGAGAAGTTTTCTGTGCACTTTATTCTGCCAGCACGTCTCACAGTAGCAGCTTTATGCGAGCGGCTCAGACAGTTAACACAGCTTTCTCTTCATGTTCCTGGCACCGCGTCTACCTGGCATGTCTCTTCTTGTCGTCGCGATCCAGCGTTGCCACGTAGCCTTGGAGGTACTTCTGCAGCTCATTGAAGGTGCCCACCGTCTGATCAAATGTCCTGTAAAAACAAAAACAACGTGTCAACAGCAGAACCACTGGAACGGACGGATTTCACAAGCTCAATGTGGATGGGACTGAGCTGTCCCCCCCCGCGCCCCCCCTGACATAAACCCACTGGCCTTGTTTCCTGTGGACGATCACATTATACAGACGTGGTTACTGTTTCTACTAATCTTTGTTATTTAGCAGAATTACACACAAAGCAACTATTGGACTGATTCCCATGAAAGGTGGAGGAAGGATGTGGGAAGAACCCGTTAAAGATCCAGATCAGGGGTCGGATCTTTTTTCTCTTTCTTTAAAATTGCGATTTAAGGTGTTTTTTCAACATTTAAAAAAATCTAACATATTTAGAAAACTGATATTTATGATTTCGTGCAAGTTGGGTGCAGTTTGATTGAATTTAAAGGGACTGTTGGGCCTTGGGGGAGGTTTGTGCCATTCTTGTGTTTTCATTGCTATTTGTCTGTTAGCTTGTCTGTTAGCTTGTCTGTTAGCTTGTCTGTTAGCACGATAACACAAAACAGATGTTTGTAAAACTCGGTGGAAGAATGAGACACGGGACAAGAAAGGAATCATTCAATTGTGCGGATCCAGAATAACTAACGTAATTAGTAAACTGATGTTTATACGTGTCCTCCCCTAAAAAACATCTGGATCTATCAGATTTCAACATGTTGTGTTGCAGGTAAACACACTGGAAACAAAGCTGCTCTCACTCTCTGTCGATGACGAGACATTCCACCCCGTTCTCTTCAGCCACGATATTCGCTGACCGGACGTCATCACTGAAACACAGACGTGACACACACACGTGCACAAAAATAAACACATTTCCGACTCCCCGACTGTTTAGATAATGGTTTGAGGATTAGTTTCTTTTGAAATGCACGTGAATGATATTAACTTAACGTGCGATGGCTGTTAAAACATTTCTTTCCCGGGTCAGGATCTGTTATCTTACCTGATGAGTGCTTTCTCTCCGAAGTAATCCCCCTTGTGCAGCGTGTTGATGGTCTGCGGCACCTTGTGGGCCTCGGTGGTCTGGGTCACCTTCACCTGCACAACAACACACTCGCTTCACGCGGCTGTTTCCAGTTCACGGCCCCCGAGCTTTTACAGGTGCTCTCAATTTTCTCCCCCGTGTTTTCACAGTGCGTCGGAAAGAGAGCGAAAGGGATTCAAAAACAATCAACACATTGAATTATAGTAATTGGAACATGATGGGTTGTGATCAAGTGGCATCTCGAACATGGGAGTTTTCAACACAAACACTGCCGCGACCTTGATGTTGTGAAACCCGTCTGTAATTTGTGAGGCTTTAAAAAACCAGTGGTCTCACCCCAGTCGAGGTCAGACCAGCGCGGCGTCCTCCTGCCGAGGAAAGGCCTCCATGACATCACAGCCGCGATGGTGTGTTTTAACTAAGTGTCCCGTTTGACCTCGGTGACCTTCACTTCCCTTGTTTTTTCTGGTGGCAGGCGCTCTCAGAGTTTATTCCCTCTCCGGTCAGGAGGTACACGGGGGGCGGCGGGGGGGGGGGGGGGTTGCGGAGCCATTTCCTGTATTAGCCCCCTTCCTCCCAAACAACATGTCTCTCTCTGGTGTGGTTGGCTCAGCGCTGAGGAGCTGCTGTCTCACGTTGGCTCGTAATGGCGTTTTTGAAAGTCCCCGGGTGGACGGCTCGGGCCTCTCTCCATGTCCCTCAGCTCCGCGGTGTCAGGTTGCTGACTTATCAGGCAGGCGGGGGTGGGGGGGGTATGAGTACCACACCTCACACGCTCACATGGAGTTTGACCTGACCCACTGTTTAAACCTGGTTGGTTACCGGAAGGAAAACTTGTATTTTTACTTGCTTTTGACAAGATTTTCACACATGGGGTCTGAAATTAGTGTCGGATACAAATGATCCGAAGTTAATTCATCATAATGTAGATTTACTTTCTCTGCAACCGTTCAACACTCGACTGATGGGAAAAGACTTCAGCCTGAAGCAGCGTCCACATCAGTGCTTTAAAGACATGTTGCAGTGCTGTCTGACCGAGGCACTGGAGGATTGGTTGTGTTGTTGTTGTTGAGTTGTTGAGTCCTACAGCTGCTTCTATTCATTTAATTGTTCAATACTCATTTATAATTCATAATAACTGATTTAAAAATGCTTCTATTGAACAGATGCTGAAGGTCACGTCCCTTTTTAAGAGCTCCTAACGTGAGAAGAATTAAAGTTCACAGAGGACTTTGTGGTGCTTGTGTGTGATTTTACCAAATTACCTTTCCCTGTGCGATGATGTAGAAGGTGCTGCCCTCCTCACCCTCCCGGATGACGTACTCCCCCTTGTCATAGTACTCCTAATGTGCAGAGGGAGAGAGGGGGGGGGGGAGAGATGGCGGTCAGAACTGAAGCGTCACATTGATTTAACCATCGAGCGGCTCGGGTTGATTCCTGGTAGCCGCCCCCCCCCGCCCCCCCGCGGGATCAGAGCTGCGGTTCAGCCGTCGATGATGTTCGTCACGAGGACTTTGGGGCTCGTGGGGTTTAATGACACATTAAAAATACAGATCAGCACTATAATATTATTATACATATTAAAATGGACTGAGATTATTAATTTCTTTATCATTTCATCGTTTTCTATCATTCTCTATCAATGCATTTCATTTAATCTAGAAAACAGCATCACAAACTTTGCAGAAGTGGCTGCAAATCGAAAAAGAATTCATTATAATGAATATTGTTCAACTAATCGATTAATCAACTCATCAATTTATTATGAGTCAAGTCAGTTTTATTGACTTTCATCACACACGTCCGGTTATTCTGTCCATTATTTGAAATTAATGTCTGTTACCATGGTGACAAATGACACATCCAGAGTCACGACATCCTGATGTGACGAGCAAAGTGGAGCTGAAACTACATTAGAGGAGTTTATCTTCCTGCTCGTATCAAAACCGCTTACAGCAGCGTCCTCTAATTCACTTTTACTAGACTGTCGCACAGGCTCCTTCAAATTTCGACAGACAAACACAAATCCTGAGCAATGAAGGATCCAGCAGGATGTTCCCTCTGAGGCCTATCCCAGGATTCATTGCACACCGGTGACGATGCTAACAAGCTAGCTATGCAGGTGCTGCAGTAAGTGCAGCTGCTGTAAGAAGCTAATGGTGAATCCTCTGTAGTCTAGACTGTCTCATTTCGGTTTGGCCTACGTTGCTTTCAGTTTCACCTGGAAGAATCGGTTACACATCCCGAGGCGTCACTGTGACTGCAGGTGAAATGTACAGCACCGAGTTTTGAGCATGGACCATGAATCAGAAACAATCGGTGTGGAGGCCGAGTCGCTCCCTGTCCAGCTGGTGCAGGAGAAAGATCTCACTCCACTGAGAGAGAGAGAGATCGTTTCGGTGTTTAGCTCAAAGTTTACGAGCTTCATAAAACTGAGCGACACTTTGCTATATTCCTGAATTAGACACGGAGGTACAGTTTGTTCCCTCCGTCTGTTCGCAGCTCTCGCTCAAAGACACCGACCCTGCACTCTGTCCATTTACCCAAACCCCGACACGCCAGCCAGCCAGACTGCTGAGTCAGCGAGTCGAGCTAAAGCGTTCGGGGGGGGGGAAGGAGTGCAGAGAATGAAGGTGACCGGGCCGAGGCATTCCCTGGAACGGGGTTTCCCGCAGCTGAGACAACCGCTCACGGCTGTGATCCGTTGGGCTGCAGAGGACTGTGGTGGAAGGCGAACAAACAAATCAGAGCAACCACGCGTAAACATTCCCCGGTGTTTACTGTCAAAACTCTTGACACAAGTGGCATTTTCCTTGAGCGCCCGAGCTTGTTTACGTCCCGTTTACGCTTCAGGAGAGGCCAGTTTAACACCCGTCCACGACAGCGGAGGCAACACGCCACGGTTCTGTTTATAAAGACTGTCCGGGTGATGCAGAGGCTGTGCAGGGGAGCGACGGCCTTTGAGTCGTGTCTGGGGTTTGTTGAAGCCGGCTGCCGAGCTGCGATCTCCGGAACTGGGGGGTCAAACGTTTCTCTTTTCAGGAAAGACAGATGACGCTTTTCACTAAAAAAGCTTTGAGAGCGAATCTCCTCTAAAAATATTTCAAGTGCCCTGACCCCCCCGACAACCACACACATCCCCTTCTTCTTATCTGAACCATCAACCTGCTCTGAATTGGTTTGTGTCAGCCTTTGTGTGTGTGTGTGTGTTTGTGTGTATGTGTGTGTGTGCATGCGTCTGTGTGTTGGCTTTAGCTGCGTTGTCGTTCCTATTTTCGGCGGCGGTCAATCGACCCGTCACGTATTCAAACAGCACGTCTCTCTCTCTCTCTGTCGGCTTCATTAAATCAAGAGGACGGACCGGACCTGTTTTTTAAGACCAACTCGGTCTTCAGCTGCTCCTTGAAAGCATCGTGCTGCCTTCAAGGAGCTGTTGGAAAATCACTTCTGACATGAGCACGCGTGAGTGATTTTTTAAAAAAGGTGTAAAATGTATAAGTAAGAGTTGGTGATTTGAGACTTTCTCACTTTACGGAAGAATTTATATTTATGGATCCAAGAAAGAGCAAAGAATCAAATATATGTCTTTGTTTCTATATGTGTACATTCTGTAAGTTTTTACACTTTTTAAATGAAATAATATTTAGAGATGCTGCTAATACCTAGTTCACACTACAGGATTTTGGAAACTCGCAGAGGAAAGCCCCAAATCTGAGGCCCAATCAGCCAATCAGAGCGCAGGACAGAGGGTGGTATTACGTGTGGAGGACAGACATAGTTCTCAGGGTTTTCTAATATTACAGTAATCTTCCCCAACTTGAACCAGGTCCTTTTAGTCTAAAACAAAGTGCTGACCCGTTGAAAACACGTTGGATCTTATTTAGCAAACTGACACAGGATCTGTCTTGTTTGTCAGTGTCTCATTTTAAGTGTCCAGTGTCAGAGAAGGTAAAAGTGTGAGTCTGCAGTTTGTTTCTCCAGCAGCGAGTCAGGTGCCCTCGTGTCCACGGCTGTTATCCTTCCTCCGGTTCTCCTGCTCATTAAGAGATCCCTCTCTAAAGTGCCTCCGGTGTTGGTTTAAGACGAAATCCACAGTCGTCCGTGTAAAAACTACATTCCAACGTTAATCTGAGGTTCGTGTGAGGCTTCAGCAGTCGAGCGGCAGCGGGAGCCTTCTAAAAATTACAGCCTTTTACTATGAAGCTCCGTCTTTGTGTTGACGTCCGGTCACGACGGACAGAATCCAAACCGACTCTGGAAGCTGCTTCTTTGACTTGATTCACTCGGACTCGTCGGAGGAAGCTCACTGGAGATTTTTTGCTTGGAACGAGGAAAAATTTGGATTTTTTTCTCCCCCCCATCTCTTCCGTGCGGAGGCACATTTGAAAAAGATCTTGTCTGACAGACTTAAAAATACGTTTCTCTCAGGCCGCAGCACGAAGACAGAGGACAACTGCTCGTGAACGTTTAGATTCTTGGATTATACGACTCTTTACCAGCAGAGAACAAACACAAATCGGGCCACATTAATCGTGTCGAACCATTTTGTCTCTTCTAAGAATCAACCGGCTCCATTTGGCTTCATGAATAACATCAAACGGTCGCACAACACAAACCACTTATTGTCTGAAAAGACATTTAATGTCATTATTCAGGTTTGTCGTCTGTCAGTGTCACATCCTGCTCTCACAGCCTGTGTGTGTCTGTTCTATTGTGCAGCGTCTTATACTCACAACACAACAAATCCAAACACTCACAACCAAAAACTCACAATACATCCAAATACTCTGTACACACCGAAATACTCACAACCCAATCAAATACCCTGAACGGGAGCATTTTGTGAGTATTTCATTGTGTTGTGAGTATTTGCAGCATGTTTTCTATTCCTCACACGAGACCCTTCACCTCCACCGTACATCTTTCCGGTGTCAGTGACTTGTGCACTTGCTGCAGAGCGTCACATTGTGCACGTCTAAGTATACGTGTTTCTTTTCTAGGGGATAACACAATGAAAATATCATTAACTCAGAGTTATTCCGCCCCCCCCTCCCAGCTCCTCGGGCTCGACTTTTCAAAACGCCTCACGCCAGGATCATGAGCGAATGAAAAGATTAGACGTTATTTTTATCCGACGGTTTTTTTATGCTTCCAACAGAGCTCGTTGTTATTGGCTATTGAATCTTTCCAGTTCGAAATTCCAATCTGCAGATCGGACCTGACGGAGAAGGTGCATTCACCCCCCCCCCCACCCCCCCACCCCCCCAACGCTCACACACACTGACACAAACACACACTTTCCATTCCCCCACTGTTTGACAAGAAGCTTCAATATTATCTGGCCGGTTCTCAACGAACATCTGCACCACTATTAGGTTACGAGCCCCCCCCCCCCCCCCCCCCAACCAACCCACCCAGCTCCATTGGAAATGACTGAATAAGGAAATTCTCCCCTAGAGGAGGAAATGAGCAGGACGAGCAGCGATCGCAGGGAACGACCTTGAAGTTTTCATTGTGAAAAAGACGCTGAGAAAAGCTGTTTTTCTGCCTCCGCTCAGTTTTCCCTCTCACGCTCACGCAGGAGAAATGAAGCGAGTCCTTCTCCTGCAGGTTTCAACACATGCACCCGCGCACACATTCCCCTTCACACACTTGTATGTTCTCACACCAAAAGCCTGTCACTCGCACATCTTTTAGAAATCCCCCCCCCCCCCCCCCCCCCCCCTCCCCTCCCCATTTGAATAAACACTTTCTGGGGCCTTGGTCAAATAATTATGGTAACAATATACAGCGCCCGGCGATGACAGGAATAACACCGGCTCTGTTCATCAACAAGGTAATTTGTGAGGTCTTGCCGACTGGAGGTGGACAGAATATGCTGACATGCAGTAATGGTATATGGCCAAATGGTAATGATATTTTGACAGCAGCTATCTGCAGCGCGCGGCAGCTGCCAGAGCGTTGTGCAATACAATGAGAAGTCAAATTGTCCCTGCAGGAGAATTAAGAGACGAGTCTGACAGAATGACTTACCACCTCCAGGCAGTCCACCATTTTGCTGAGCTTGTCCTCCGGCAGATTGGCCAAGAGTGAAACACTGACGGGAAAAACACAGAAGATGAACGTTCATTTTGGATTCTGATCAAATGACCACAAACATGATGCCAGGGACGTTTTACAGAGAACTGCAGCCTGTGTCCGAGAAGTCCGGTAAGTTTTAGAAAATATACACGAGCAAACTAATTTAATTACAATGTTATAATCCTGACTTTACATTTTTTTATTATATTACTCATATAAAAACGCAGCTCCTCTTTTCAGCCTCTGCCTGCAACACAAGCCGAGTCTGCTCTGATTGGCCAGCTGAACCACTCTGTTGTGATTGGTCGACATCTGCTCTTGCTTTAGGACTTGCCGCTAGGTGAACGGTTCCTATTTCTATTTGGCCATTAGCTGGTTGGTCGTGTTTTATTCTGACTAAATGTCTATGAGCCATATTTCTACCATTTCCTCTGAAAGACATTTGTTCCTAATTGGCTGTCGAGTGTCTATAAAAGTCATCGTACATCAAACAACACAAGTACACGTGTCATTCTCTTGTGTGTTACTTCCTTATATCAGGAGAAGTTGTCGTACATCATCAATCAACAAGAGTCATATCAGTAAGGTGATGCTTCAGCTAAGTGGCGACAACTTGGGCTCTGACCTTCGCAGGAAGTTGCGGTGCTGCTCCTGTCGCGTCTCCGCCGTCCTCCTCATGATGTTCTGAAACACCTCCCGGTCCAAAGCCCACGTCCGCACTTTGTTCACGGCTGTAAAATCAACGTCACATCAGATTCTGACCCTTCAAACCCCACCCCCCCCCCCCCCCATTAGCAGCAGAACTCGTGGACCGACGACCACGAAGGAGTGAGTCACATTCTCTTTTCTCCCTTCCTCATCTTTTTCCTCACACGTTCTCGTTTTATTAAACCCCTCCATCACCACAGAGGAGGACTGTGTTGTTTTGTTTTATCGAATGGACGAAATAGGTGAGAAAAGCAACACTGTAATCCGTCCTGTGTCTCCTGATGAGTCACATCTACAGAACCGCGGGGACGGGCCTCTGTCGGCAGCAGCAGCAGGAAGTGGCGGTGAGAGCCTGACAGGAACCGGTAGCAGGGACAGAGCCGCCCTGTGTCCACTTCATCTGTTATCATGTAAAACTCTCGGAGAGACAAACTGTCACCGAGTTTCCAGTTCACCCTGAATATCGAGGTCAGGACACGGTGACCCCCCCCACCCCCCCCCCAAGGGCCACCAGTCGGTAACTTGGTTAAATATACAAACCCGGACAAAGAGCGCTCACATCGCGTTGGCTGTGCGCTCTCCAAACGCCGAGGAGGTGAAAACCAATCAGGATGCAGAGCTGTGGACGTAAAGCCTTTGTAAACACACCACATGCAGATGCTTGTTGACTCCGGTCTGGTGACTGATTGGATTCCCCTGCTCCGACAATCGGGTGAATCCTTGAGGAGTCACTCCAACGTCGAAGGTTTAGAGGAAAAATACCACTTCAGTGTCTTTTTACCATCAGCTGCAGTCAGAACTCTCCGGGCACCTTCTGCTAAAGCAACACTTTGTACATGTAGATGGGAATTTTACAGCTCACTGACTTGGAAAAAGGAGAACGGAGCCTCTTTCGTTCTCACTCCTCACCTATCAACACCTGCTCTCACTTTTGAATGTCTGAAAAATTGGCCATTTTCCGGAGTTTGCCTTTCACGTGTGCAGCAGGAGGCAGGAAATCACATTTTCTGCTGTGGCTCGGTGCTTTTGTTTTACAGCTCGTCCACATCTCTCACATCTCTAAGTCTTTGTCAGCATCAGGACGCTGCTGCTCAGTAAAATACACATAGTGTCGCTTTAATTGACTTTTAAACTGAAGTTCAATAAAGGAAACTTCGCCTCAATACAACATCAATAATTATGACACTTATCATCTTTTCTCACGAGTAAAACAAGGAATAATTCTACCTGTTTAATATCTAAGTGTTGTTTCTGTCTCTCTCTCTCTCCTCTACTTTTGAAATCGACTGCAGCTTTAATTCGTCTGATTTGGACATTTGCTGAAAACAGCTCAAGAGAAGTTTACGTCTTCACGGTGTTAACGTCGTTACCTCGCACCGACGCCGTCCGGGTGCAGTTGTACAGGATGGCTAATTCCCCGAAAGTGGTCCACACGGTGATCGATGTGAGCAGCTTGCTGTGCTGAAACACGTCCAGCTTCCCGTCTGCAAACACCAAACCAAGGACAATCAATAGCTGTTGTTTTTTTTAACCTACATTTAGGACACAGACAAAAAAATACACAAGAGACAAACAGATGTGTGTCGCAGACAGAATCCAGTGATGTTTAAACTTCATTAGGTTAATTTAAGAGCGGACAAGTCACCGGTTATTTATTCAACATCTCCAAATTCCTCCTGTGCTCGATACAGAGACTCAGCAGAAACAGAGCTGCAGGTTTTATTTCAGTGAATAATAATAATAATTCCTCTGCTACAATATGTGTGGTGGCTTTTAAAAAACTGGAAAACACTCAAATCTTTTAAATAAAAAATATCCTCCTCCTTCCTTCCATCTGCATCCTCCTACAACATAAACACAACTTGTATTTTTAGGGTCCTGGTCCGTCAGTGATCCTGAAGTAAAATAAATTAAAGACTTGATGAAACGAGCGTCTGCATCACTAATTCATGTGTGAATAATCCTCAGAGGTAAAACGCTTGTTTGAGCTTCTTTACATTTCCTGTCTTCTGGTTTTCGTCACTTCTGTCCAGCACCTAGAGCTCATGTACGTACTTTCGTATACTTTCAGATTAGTTTGTTCGCAGTTCAAGACAATTCTATTAATTCATTCACCTAGATAAACAAGCAAATACATTAATAAAACAGTAAAGAATTAAATAAGAGAGCTATGGTTCCTTCAGTTCCATTTACTTCACAACACTGTGTCTGAGTGTATAATCACATCAGGGTCCAAAATTAACTTCGCTCTCCGACCGCGTCCGTCCTGGTAAACCAGAGGAATTCACACTGTTTCGCCAACAAGACGCTCAACCGGCCAAAATCATTCAAATCTACATTTCTACAAAGAATAACATGAAGCTAGTTAACCTTTCAAAGGTTTGCATCCAATAATGTGTGTGGAGAAGTAGAACCAATCAAACGCTGGTTCTACTCTGATGTGATTGGCCCGTGGTCAGACCGTGCTGCACAATAGGGCAAAGACTGAGAATCCAGAAATAGTCAGTTTGAAACACCACAGGCCGATGTGGCGAGTTCCGATGAGTTTTCTGCCAGTTTCAGATTTTTAACTCTCTAACCTCGCAGTCAGCAAACGCCGGTCACTCCCAGCGGAGCCAGACGGACGCTGCACGGTTTGGAAAGAACGCGCAGACTGAAAATACAGTCGTCAGGTTGATCAGCAGTTTTTGTCGATATCAGCCAAAGGCCTGGTTTCTGAGAATCCACTGGAAATCACAAATCATCTAAATCTCACACAGGTGCCTGAACAAGGAACAGATCTGTTTCCACTTTACATTTGCACACACCTTCACACCACAGCAGCGTTTCCTGCTCGCTCTGCTTCTGTTGTCAGTAAACACCAGGAACCAGACATGATGTCAAAGTCCTGATTTAATGTGAAACTGCTTGAAGCTTGAAGGGAATCACAGCGTGCATCATGTCGCTCTGCAGGTTCTCACTCATACTGTACAGTGTCCAGGTTCACAAAATGAAGCCAATGCAGAAGTGCCTGAAGTGACCAGCAGAGGGCGACTATAGAAGTCTATCTGAAAATAATTCTTCTTCTCTGTTGATTGTTAAAGTCAGTAAACATTTTCCTCAACATTTCCAGTTTATGTCTCAATCTCTGGTTTCAAGTCGTCTTCATACATCATGATGTTAATTTTTAAATTATGATCCATTTAGAGTCAAATAGACCATAAAGCACAGTATGTATTGGGGGTGTGGATACTGTGTGATTGACATCTAGTACCGTCTAATGGGTGCAGGTGGTAGGTGGGCTCTCAGTTAGGCTCCACCCACCACTCTTTCAAATATGGATACTTCTGGTTTCTAATTCTCTCTAATTGGACATTAGGTGTCATATGATGTTTGACCACAATGTGTGTGTGTGTGTGTGTGTGTGTGTGTGTGTGTGTGTGTGTGTGTGTGTGTGTGTGTGTGTGTGTCTCTTCAGAAACAGTCAGATCTCGTGGTAATTGAATAGAAACAGGCGTGAACCAACCTGCCAGCACAAACAGATGGTTCCCGTGTTCTCCCTGCGTGATGACGTACTCCCCCTGCTGGTAGGTGCGCTCGTACATGCACTCCACCATGTCTTTGAGCTGCTGCAGCTCCAGCCTCTTCAGGTACTGGTTCTTGTTCAGGGCGTCAGTCAGCAGCTTCTTCACACTGTCCACACGGATCACAAACAGTTAGACTCCATTTATCTGATAGCTGTAGATTCTTCTCATCTTTGCGTGAAGGAATGAAGTTTTATGCGTTAAGCAGAAATATTTATTGTCAATACCAAGTATACAAGTATAACAGTTGTGTTGCCATCACGTAATCTGAGCTGTCCAGATGGCTGCGAACCATTAGATTAAATGTGGACAAACGACTTAAACCTTGGCTCGTCTCACTGAACCATCGCTGTGTCGTCTCCGTCTGTCTCCAGCAACATCAGAGATATTCTGTACCTTCCTCAAAATGCTGTGTATTTGGCTCCATGACTCAACCTTGGGTCCTAATTGTTCTGCAACAGGGAAATGATTTGTTTTATAAAACCGAATACGTGGTGAATGTGAATTATCTTCCTCTGGCTTTACTCTTTGTGCTGTGTCATCCTGGGTAAGAGAAGCCTGAAGAAACAAAACAAGGCTGAGTGAATGAAACCAAGTAAACAAGATGGATCTAAATCATAAAAACATACTATTTCAATGCTTAAATTCAATTATAAAGTAAATAAAGATTATTTCTTCCTTTCCTTTCGTCAATCTCATCCTGAAAACTGGAGATAGTGAATAATTAATGCATCTTTATGGAAAAGGCACATTTATTAGAGCTGATCTCTATGAGTGTGTGTGATTTAGTTCAGCTTGATTAAATTTCAGAGGACTGTGATTACTGATAGATTTCCTCGGGCGTTCCCGAGGACACCCACGTCCACGCTGCTCACCAGCGTTTCACCCTGGGTTAAATATTTGGTCTCCCATGTGAAGCCATTGCACCCTCAGGTCTCCTTCCAGCAATGAATCAGCCCAAAACAGCCAAAACATAAAATCATCAGGAGCTGTCAGAGTTCACCGTTGTGCATTTTAACAGCTGCAGCGAGGGGCCGTACGAAGAAGACATCGCTTTCTTCGGGGAGCAGTAAAACAGAGAAGGTTCAGGGCCCCGGTTGAACGCTAACTGTAGATCATGAGTCGCGGTGGCTGCTGGGAGCGGTGAGCGGTGCAGGCGGTGGGCGTTGTGTTTATCCACCGTATCGTGTGTGATAAACTGTCACACTGGGCTTCGTAAAAAACCCAGAGCAGACGACGTTCGCTTCTTTATTATTCATCTCGCGCTCTCTCCTCCCAACTCACCGTGTCATTAACTCGGCCGGCGTCTGCAACGTGTTGCACCACAGACGATCAAAGGGCCGGTCGGCGGCTTCATCTACATTCGTTTTGGTTTTGTCATCCATTCTGTGCTTATTAGCGACATATGTTTAAAACATGAGGATTAAACTGAGAGAGGGCGGGGGGGGGGGGGGTTGTGCATGCTCACATTATTCACTGCAGCGTCGTGTTCATGTCGTGAAGAACAATCACTGAGACAAAAGTTTGGCTGGAATATATAACGAGACTCTCATTAAATAACCCTCTGTCTGTCCGAGCCTCGTCATGTGCTCGGTAACTTATGTCACATGACAGAGGGGGGGGATGTGTGTGTGTGTGTGTGTGTGTGTGTGTGTGTGTGTGTGTGTAAAGATCCTCGAGCTGGATTTGATCATAATGAAACTTTCTACGCTCTCAGATCAGCCGGACGAATGTAAAACATGAGTCTGTCTTTAAAAGGTTGTGGTACGATGATGAATTGGCTCAGTGCTTATTGTGTTTGCTCATTTATCAACAAATGTGTCTGAATGTAGAACAGACGAATCAGACGAGGGGACGTGGGCAGAGTGTTGTGTCTCTGTGTCTCATTTATCATTTCGCTCTTATTATTCTCTATATATTATATTCTTCTCTGTTGTAACCTTGTGAGCACGATATCTCAAGAACTCATTCAGGGAATTTCTTCAAATTTGGTACAAACATTTCAGGTGAACTCACAGATGAACTCAAAACCATAAAACAAAGCCCCAGTGTCCTAATAGATGTGCACTGGACACCTAAGCCAGGGATCGTGGGTTCAAGTCCCATCTGGGGATGGTAGAGTGGTGCAGCTGAAGTGTGCTCAGCCCATAACCTAGAGGTTGATGGTCCAAAAAACATAATTTGCCGATTTCCAAGATGTGGAACTGATAAAGGAATATTTCATTAACATCACTGGTAATCAGGAGATAAAAACTGTAAAATGAGACTGAATTAAAGAAATGTATGTAGACTGAAACTGTACCGGTTGGTGGAGGCATACAACCAGCGGCCGGTACTTCTAGCTACATCTAAATCTCCGCTGTTTGATGCCTCATCCTGCGATAAGGGGCTTTTACTAACTTTGCATTCAATGACAGCCTCATGCTAACTCCCTCCTTGTGACTATGAATTCTGATTTGAAAGTCATCTATATTTATAGATTTGAAGCTCAGCTATTCGTGAGCTTAGTAGCTACATTTCCAGGGGGCTGCTGTGGTGAAACTGCGAAAGTGAGTTGCTTAAAATGTTGCACCTGCATGTAACTGTGTGTGTTTCCTAAAGGATGGTCCAGTGTTTCCTCTGCTAAAGGAGACAAGGTAGGAGACATTGAAGCACTTAATGTTTAGAGAATTCAAACAGCTCTTATCGTGGCTGATACTTCAGGGTCATTTCACTCACTGAGGAACCTTCCACCTGGTTTAATGAACTATTTGCTTCTGTCCCACCTGCTGCCGCTTGCATTTTCAAACCTCATCCACGAGGATCTGATGAGCCTGAGGGAATCATGAACCTTTACCATCCTCCCGTCTGGCCTCCTTCCTTCCTCTGCTTTTCTTAAAAACTTTCCTAAAAGAGAGAAAACTCTCACCTTGCATCCTTGGGTACCCGGGCGTTCTCGAAGGAGAACTTGGGCAGGCAGCTGGAGTCGTAGGTCCTGGACGTGGGTTCGGCGGACACCCCGGCTTTGGCCCCCTTCCTCCTGTTGAGGGTCTCCTTGATGCGAACGCCGAGGTTGGGGCTGTTCTTGGCGCACGTTTTGATGGAGGGAGGCCGCGACGCCAGGCTTCCAGAGGGGCCGCTCGGACCCTTCATCACGTCCTGGAGCTTGTTGAGCTGGACGCACTTGTTCTGCAGCTCCTCGCTCAGCTCGGCCAGAGCTCGGGTCTGCCTGGCGAGCTGCTCCTGTAGACCCCTGATCTGCTGCTCTCTGGCACAGAGCTCCTCATCCTTCCTCTTGCCCTCTCGCTCCAGCTCCTCCACCCGGGCCCTCAGGGAATCCAGGGACGACATCGTGTACCCGCCGCCGTGATCCTTGTGGGCTCGGCCGTTGGAGGCGTCTGCCTGTTTGTAACGCTTGGATTTCATCGAGCCGTTCCCCATGGTATCACCTGAGGAGACGAGAGATGTGAGTGTCAGTGTTTGCTGAGAGGATGGAGTCATCAGCGGGGGGAGAGAGGTTTGTTTGAGGAAGCCGGGGGGGTGAGGTTTCAAACAAAAGAGCTGACGCCGGGAGGAGAGAGAGCCGGAGACAGAAAGAGAGAGCAGATCAGTATATAATGGTCAGAGAGTGTGTGTCCTCCATTTATTATTCAGGAGGCAGGAAGTATTACGTTACACCAACAGTCACTCCCTGTCTGCTCGGGCGACGGCAGAGGAAACGCCGCACGGGGGGGAAATCACAATAATTACAGTCGATCAATATCAGAAGATGATAAAAATGATAATAAAAACTTCTGCGTTCTGACGTGATCGTCCAAAGCTCGACTCTCTGGTGGTAGGAGTGAGTGCGTGGGGACAAAATGTCAGAGAACAATCCGGTGTTTGTTGTGTGGGACAGTCGCCCCCCCCCTCACAAACACACACAGTCCACTTCATCCATCACATTCCTGCTGGGACACAGTCAGTGGATGTCAGGTCACTGCTGCAGCACTTTATTCTGAAAATCCAAACTATACCGTCATCAAACAGAAACATCTCCGAGCTGCTCCTCTTGTTTTTAATTTAACTCTGTGACTTTAAACAACCTGGATTGAAATATTGTTTTCAAAAAATCCCATTTCTATTCGCAGATTTATTCATAAACATAATTGTATGACTAGTAATATGTCTAACGTGTATTTTTCTACATTTAAAAACTCCGGTGACACAACATGAACCGTCTCCTCGGAGGACGTCGCACCTGCTTCGTGTTTCCGAGATGAAATGAATCCGGGTTTATTTCGGTTCTTACCTGATGTCGCAGTTTTTCACCGGAGCTTCAAAGCGAAGAAGAAGAAGAAGCCGAAAGAATCAGTTTGAAGATCAGAGCATCAGCAGAGAGACGCTCCTTCCTCCTTCCTCCTTCCTCCTCCTCATCCTCTCCTCCTCTGACTCCGCCGCGCTCGCGCCGCCTCTCCTCCTCCTCCTGTGGCTGTGCGCGCGCCCTCGCTCGCGCGGCGACCCGGGTATGATTGACAGGTCAGGTCTGAGCCACGTGTGTGTGTCTGTCTGTCTGTCTGTGTGTGTGTGTGTGTGTGTGTGTGTGTGTGTGTGTGTGTGTGTGTTTGTGTCTGTGTGTGTTTGTGTGTGTTTGTGTGTGTTTGTGTGATTATTTAAAGGTGATGTCATCTCAAAAGTCTTTTTAAAGAGATAGTTCACCCAAAAACTAAAATTCACTCATTATCTACTCACCACTATGATGGTGGTGGTGGTGGTGGTGGTGGTGGTGTGTGTGTGTGTGTGTGTGTGTGTGTGTGTGTAGTAACTGATCGATTCTTCACACGTATAAAAACAACAGAAAACAACATACTGCTCCTGTGCTGTGATCCAAGAGTCCAGAAGCCCCGACTTTCACATTCGACTGGAAACGGCTTCATTCACTGCTGGAAAATGGTGGACAACAGTTGATAAACATTTCACACGTTCATGTGGGGCCTTCGCTTTTTTTGGGACGAGTTGAATTCTGGATCAGACGCGTCCGTCCTTCACATCCACAAAACGATTAATTGGTTTTCCCAGCGTGTGTCTGAGGCCTGCAGCAGATTCCATCGACTCCGAACAAAGATGGCAGCTGTCCAGGGCTGATTCCACTGCAGCACAAACCCACTGGCGCTCGAACCTGAATCAGAGGCGCCGGCGACGGATTTGACGACCTCGTACCTTCACCAGGGGGCGGAGTTACAGCCTCGGTCACTTGCTCGAGGGAACTGTGGCAGGAAACGTGTTCAGATTGGAAGAATTGAATGTTTTCGGTTGAACAGTGGGTTTAAACCACAGTGCGTAAATAAAGATGGACGACATGACAGCTCTCCAAAAGTGAAGCCAAATCATCTTGATCGCCCCCTGGTGGCTGGCTGCAGTTTGTCATAACCTTCTTGTTAGTGGATGGGACATGGACCAAACTAAAGTCAGAATTCTTGTTCACCTGCCAACTTGAGACAGAAGTAGTAGACCTGAATTAACACATGGACACAGATATACAGAAAAAAAATAATGTTGAAATACAGAAAAAAACATACATAATACATTCATAAATAAATGTAGGAACAAAGAAATAGATAAAGAATTGAATGTAGGAATAAATAAATGTAGAAATACAGAAAAAAGATATACACATAGAAATAAATAAATGAATGAACGTAGGATTTCTTCAATAAATAAATAAACAAATGTAAAAATACATAAATAAATGGCTCAATGAATGAATATAGAATTTAATAAATGAATGCATACATAAATGTGGAAATACATAAATAGACAGATACATGTAGAAATTAATAAATTGATGTATGAATATAGAATTTGATAAATAATCAAAGACATAAATAAATTGAGCAATATGTAAATCTAGAAAAACATAAATAATTGTAGAAATACAGAAAATGCCTTTTTTATAATCACAAACTGTAATAATTGTTTCATACATTTATCTTTTATTTATTTGTTTTACTTGTGTCATAGTTAACCCTTCATAGTTTATAGGTATGAATTTATGTTTGTACATTCATTCATCTATTCCTAACCCACAGTATTACTGCCTTCTACAGTTGTCTTAACTCCTATTGCCCACTAGGTGGAGCCACATATGTATTTTTATTACGTTTCTCCACGTGACCTCTGTCTCCTCTTTGCTTCAAATATTAACTGAGAAGGTTTTGTACTTTATACAAAACTCAATCCATAACCACAAAGAAAGAGTTCAAGAGAAACTTAACTTCTGCTGTTATAGAAGTTTTTTTTTTAATATTCTTCAAGTTATACTGAAGCTTATTTTCATTTAGTTTCTGGGTCATTGTTCCGCATTAGATCCAGAGTTTTAATCTTCTGTTTTATTATTTCTGTGCAGACATTTCCTGGACGTTGTAATTTAATTGATCTGTGAAGCTTCACAACTGGTGAGTCCACAACTTCATGACTTCACAGGTCTGCGGCGTGTGTGTGTGTGTGTGTGTAAAAATGTACATCACAATGGTTATTACAAAACAATTTCATAGGGGTTTTACATTATGATTCCAAAAAATATTCATTAACTGTATTGATGCACATTTTTTAAAGCTTAAACTTGAGGTTTTTAATCGTCCTCCTGGAATAAAAATGTTTCCAGGATGAAAGATGTTTTTCACTTTGCTGAAAACGTGACTCTGCGTGTCATCAGCATAGTTATGGTGCATTTTAGTTTTTTAATAACCTGGCCGAACATAATGGTTCTAAAATTGACCCATGGGGAACTCCACATGTGGTAAAAGGTTTTTGGAGGTAAAATTCCCCAGATGAAAACTATAATCACTTCCTATAGGATGATAAAAGAAACAATTGGTTGAGCCAACCCACCTCAAGTTAAAATGTCACGCTTACATCCAATAATACTCAAATGGAAAGTGCCATTGTTGCAGTTTCTTTACTGTGGTTGATTAAAAGCCAGATTGGTAAAGCTCCTGTATTTTGTTCAGGTAACAGCTCTAATATAAACACACAGAGAAGAATATAAATTATAATTGAATCAACCATAAATACAAGTAATCGTTGTTGTTATTTTGAAAGCTGTTTACTTCTTGATATGATTTTCAGCCTCTAACAGTTTTATTCTTGACGATCGTCTCCACTCGACTTCACTTAGGTTTTGTGATGACGCGACTTTCCGCTGAAGAAGTTTGAGAGAACTTCTTAAGTGATTCTTTGAGGGTAACTTCAAATGCAGAGAACAAACAGAAACAGTCACTTTGTCATTTTAAACATTATTTTATTAACTTTCTCTTTTCAACACAACTAATTCATTTATAAACGGTTCCTCTATTCAATTCAAACAGTCCAAATACAAATGGATGAACACATCGGGGGGGGGAAGTAAAACATTATGTACACAAACACAACAGCACTCTGTGGTGGGGGAGGAGCCGTCAAGGCGAAGCTCACGTCAGTCAAACACATTCAACTTCATACTCTGAGCTGCTGCCTCCAAAAATAAATCTCATACGAACGTGTAAAAAATACAAATAATAATAATAATAATAATTAAGCCAATATCTGAAGACTACTTCAGCTGGTTATGTACCTAGTACAAAATTAAATAAGATGATGGTATTGGCATGAGGACATAATGTGACTACACAGAGTTATAAATAAAACAGGGAGGAAACTAGACTCTGATGACATGGGAAATAAAAACAAAGACGAAATCCTCGGTTCACATTATTCAACCACACAAATCCATTCACTGTTCTGACTGAACCACCAGGGGGCAGCACAACCACACTCATTGACTACATTAAGCGGGTAGAGCAGGGACACGGGGCCCTTGACTCCTGTCCTCAGCAGCTGAGGGACATTTAACACCCACTCGATCAGGATCAGCAGGAAAAACGCACGAGACTACGTTTCATTTTTACGTTCACTGACGAAGACGTCGGTACGTTTCAAACAAAGACTTCGATCCCCAGGTTTCCTCTGCACAGGAGGTGAAGGTTTGACCTTAACGTTGAGCAGGTTCACGCAAAAAACTACTCGGATGATTCTCTTGAAACTTGGTGGAACGGTCGGGGGAGAATCCGGGAACGTTTGGCACAGATGTGGATAAAAAAGGCGGATCCAGGAATTTTCTAACAACTTCCTTTAACGTTGCAAGATGATGATTTCGTGAATTTCTCAAGAAATCCTGCAGAAATCTATAAACAGCTGACATTTGGTGCAGAACTGTCTCAGCGAGATGTTTTAATATGAGCAGCTTGTCTGTGTCCATATGCATCTAATTTAGATACATAGACCTGTAAATGCTGCTCCCCCGTCAGAGAAACACTTTGTCTGAAGCGTACTGAGGCTGAAGTGGGTCAAAGACACAATAAATGCTGCTCAAGAATCACACAGTTTTATACAACACACACACAAAACAACTCAGTTCTATCTTTTAAAAAACGCAGCCAGTGCATTTTTCTCGTACAACATCACATTTAACAAAACCTTCAAGAACACGAAGCGGAAAGAAGCTCGTACAAAAGGAAAGAGACGGGAACGAGAGACCATGGCTTCGTGAGGAACTCGTGTGTTCAGGTTCGATCTCCGTTCAGAGTGCTGGCTTGTGGAACCAGAGAGCGTTAGCCAACCAGCGGCTAACGTTGTAGTTTCAGTGGAAAACAACTGGCAGAGGAACGAGTCTGTTGACGCTCGCAGGAGGTTCGTCGGCGTCCAATGTCCCGGACGAGAACAAGCACCTGCCCGTGCTTTTATTCTGACAGTCTGGGGTGTTTCTCTTGTTTGTTTTTTTTAAAAAGACTCTACAAAGTCATACAAAGATGAAAAACGAGCAGGAGCGTAAGGAAAAGCAGAGCTTGGTAGAAATCTGAAGCCGGAGGGAACACAAAACGTCCTCGCCAGCCAGAGTAGAGATTGTCATTTCCCCTTTCCGATACGGGAATACTTGGTTTGGACAACAGCGGCGCCGAGCGAGCGGTGGCTTCCTTGTCGGGGGGGTTTGTCTTCCAACTGGTTTTCTTCAGCTTGGAGGTTTAGACCCTGCTTAGCAGAGTGGATCTGTGGGGAGGAGAAAGAAAACTGGGGTTAGAGCGATGACAAAACTGAATCCTCTGGTTTGTGGAACGCCGTTTGTTTGCTGCTCCATTAAAGCATTTAACACGTGGTCTTTAAAACGCAGGACGTGCAGCTGCAGCAACAGTTTGTCTTCAGAGGGGTTTTCTCTCGTGGTGACGTGTGCAGAGCGACACTCGTCCCCTGAGGCCGCGTTCGAAACCGTTTCTCGGCTCGTTCTGCCGACGCCGCTCAGCCGCAGTAAAGTGACAGGTCGTGTCGCAAGCAGAGGCGAAGCTCGGGGGGGGGGGGGCGGGACGAGGAGCTGAGCTGGCAGACAGTCAGGGAAACGTGACATCACACACACACACACACAGTTCTGAGCCAAAACCTGATTCATGTGTGTGGGGGTCACTTTTTGGCAGCGTGCAACCATGGACACTGGCTCGCATTAATCTGACTATTTTTGGCCACTAGGGGGCAGACTTCTACATCAAGCTTACAGACATGTAAGTGTCTTGTTGTGAATTTTATTTATTTACAAACTGTTCTAAACAAATAACAACAGAGCGTTTGTATGTTTTTCCCATTTTCATCATGTTTTAGCTCAGTTTTGGTCTCCACCAACTCCTTAAAGGAAAAATCTAACTATTAACTTTTAAAAATATCTTTAAATCGCACGTTATTTGACCATCTTGTCTTCGTACAGAATGAACAGCTTCTGGTACAAACCCCAACTAAAGGTTTTCAGGGAGTCATGAGTCATGAATTAATATTTATTTATCAAATAGCAATTCATAAAATAAGATAAATAGAAAATTAAACTTTTAGTTAGTGAAAACGTGGGATTATTACTGAGCTGGACTGTTTTCTTGTTTTAATTGCGAACCAGAGAAAATGATCTTTACCAACGTTAATACAAATTAAGGTTTGTGTGTTTGCTCGGTTATGAATCTTCATGTATTTTAAAGTTTAATCTTTGTTTAATGGCAGAGATTTGATCGTGAGTCACTGAGATCTGCACTCGTGTCTCAGGAGAAACTGGTGATTCAGTTTGTGTTCATTTAACTTCAGTGTGTGATGCTGCAGCGAGGAAATATCCCTCCGTCAGCTCTCCTGGGCTTTCATCAGCCGGGTGGAGGGAACAAGACACACACACACAGACACACACAGACACACACACAGAGACACACACCCAGTGCTGTGTGAGGAGGGTGTATGGTGCATTGTGTGTGTGTGTGTGTGTGTGTGTGTGTGTGTGCGCACAGGATATAATTGTGTGAAAATGACTGATGTCCTTTGCATTTGTCTACGCAAGCGATGGTGTGACCAGGAATAATGAGTGTGTGTGTGTGTGTGTGTGTGTGTGTGTGTGTGTGTGTGTGTGTGTGTGTGTAATGTATTTATTGAACAGTGTGCAGGTCAGTGTGTGACCTACATCCCTCTGGTGAGGCTGGTCAGTGGGGAGGCAGGAAGTGATGTGGGGTGACAGTCGAGACTGAAAGAATCAAAAACCCCTGAGGGTGTGTCTGTGTGTGTCTGTATGTGTCTCTGAATGTCTTTGTGTGTCTCTGTATGTCTTTGTGTGTCTTTGTGTGTGTTCATACACACCTCAGAGACTTCCATCTGTCCTTCTCCATGTGGTTCTCAGGACCTTCGCTCTCGTACGACGCCAGATACAAAGCTGCCAACAGAAGAAAGAGAAAATCAATAAGCATTACTCTTCTAAAAAATGATTTTTTTTAAATGTGACAGATTCCTGACATGAAATATCATGTGCTTGGGATTTTGCACAAAGGTTCTTCATCATTCATTCATTCATTGTCCTCCACCGATGAGGTTGTCACCTCTGCTGTGGAGGTTACGTTTCCATCTGCGTTTGTTTGTTTGTTTGTTTGTTTGTTTGTTTGTTTTATTAGCAGGATCACGTAAAAACTACTGAACCGATCTCCATGAAATTCTGGAGCAGATCAGAAAAAACGGGCGGATCCTGGAATTTTTTTCACTTTCTCTAAGATGTTGATGGACATGTGGTCTCTGAACCTTCTTCTATGACCTTGATTCACTCATTAACACACTCACCGTCCTCAGGCAGCACCGGAGCCGTCAGCAGGTACTGCAGGATCTTACGGTCCTTCTCAAACGGACACTCCACTTTCTTCCAGGCCATGAATTCACTCACTTGTTTGGCGAGTTCCCAGAATTTCTGAAATGAAACGGCAAATGGACAAAGGTGAGTAAGGAGCTAACACGTGAACCACCCACGTGGCCTGAATCCCACAGTTCACTGTCACTACTTTACTCCGTGTTCCGAATACAACCCAGTCCCCGCGCTGCCTTTGAGCAAGGTATTTAACCTTGTACGGCTGGCGGTGGTCGCTCAGCTGCTCCGAGGTGTTAATCTGTTCATGTGTACGAGCGTCATCGACAGAAAAAGACTTCAGCAGAGTTTCCCAGGATAAAATTAAGATTTAAAAATAGAGTCTGAATCAGAGAAGCTGTGAGTGGAAACACTCATGAGCGTTCAGGGTGTTTTTGCTCCATGGAAACGCAGCTGAACTTTACACACTTTACACACTTTACTTCTTCTTTCTCAACACTCTTTGGGGAAGTGGAAATAATCGAATCCGTCGCCTCGCGCGGTGACGGTTTCTGACCCAAGACGTCGGGGTTGTAAACTGTTGCCCGGGGAAACCCCCAGTGGGGAATTTAAAACTCAGCTCACCTCAAAGTTGATGCGGCCGTTCTGCAGCCTGTTGGCACATCCCTCGTTCAGGAAGTAGATGTCTTTAATGAGCAGGCTGAAGAAAGGGATGACGATCTGCGAGGAAAACAGAAAGTGAGAGAGATTTAATTTCACTGAGAAGATGTGAAGGGGATTTCCCCCAAAGACACTGTGTGTGTGAGATCTTTGTAAATATCGATTCAAAAGAGGATCTATGACAAAATGAAAATAAACCAGCGAGCAGACGTGTAGCAGCGTGTTTATAAAGAAAGTACCCAAAAGTTTCCCGAGACAAATTCCTCCGATCAACCATAGAGAAGTGAGACGTCAGGTCATTGTGTGTGTGTGTGTGCTGGGATTTTTCTTCTTTACTGGTAGAAAACTAACCATCGGGACCAGAGCTGGTTTTTACTTTGACTTGTTTTTTGATGCTGTGACCTGTTTCCAGACCGTCCCAACACACAACCCCCCCGCCGCCAAACATTATCAAACATTAATGGCACTGGAGCTTTTCAAAGTGGAAACACGCAGCAGACAGCGATCTGGGTTCAATGTAGAGTTGGGCCACGGTTTGATGTCCGAGTCCGACGGGAATTCAGTTTTTTGTGTTCGAACCCGAACCCGAGTCTGATGTTTTCCAGGGCGCATGCAGCCTAAAAGATTTCTTAATTCAAGCTCGTAATATATAGTGGTATTTAAGTTCTTGTTATTTATAATTATTCCAAATAAAGTTTATGGTTAAACTGCAAAACTGACAATTTTATAAGATACAAATTAAATGTCTGAGGAGAGTTGTGTTGCCACTTCTGTGTTGTTGTTAAACTCTTTGCTGATTTACGTTCTGAGTCTTTCAAAACAAACAAAGCTTGAGGTTCCGCTGACGACTTCTTATCAAAGTTCTGGACATCATGTCTGGTGACGGTTCTGCAGGAGCAGGATGTTGTTGGGTCGTGTCTGTACGTCTGAAGGCTGCG
This sequence comes from Hippoglossus hippoglossus, assembly GCF_009819705.1. NCBI lineage: Eukaryota > Metazoa > Chordata > Actinopteri > Pleuronectiformes > Pleuronectidae > Hippoglossus > Hippoglossus hippoglossus. The sequence continues at coordinate 2,362,859 of NC_047159.1, read as the reverse complement.
GTCATGTATGAACACACGTCTGTAGCAGAGAGGAAGTCGTTTTCACAGCTGGACACAGAGAGAGTCGAGGCCCTGGAGCCAGAGTCGGGATTTATTAGATTTATTTCATGCTTGTCACTGTTTATCAGCAGTTTTTTTGATTATTCTCTGCATTCCTATTTTTATTCCTTCTTATTTTGGTAAAAAAATGTCTCACTTATCATCCAGGTCTGATTAAAACAAGCTTTAGGAGCAGAACGTGTGATTTAACTGGATATATAACGTGAATTCTGCTGTAAATCATCTGTTGAGCAACGTTCAGATCATTTCAATCTTTGATCAAAACAAACCACGAGCTTTGTCTTTGTTGACAAGTTCAACAGCCGAGTGGACGTCCCCCTCCCCCGCCCCCGCCGAAGAGCAGAGGTCACAGGGGCAAGAACATACCAGACTTCTTGGGAACTTTCCGTTTCATGACCCCGACCTCTTGTCTGTTTGCATTTCTGAGCTGCAGAAAACAACCTCCGGGAGCCAGACACTTACTGACAGTACACTGTGTTTCCATAAAACTCTGATTCAACATGTGATGACGTGAGGGGAGGATAACCACTAACGCCTGGCGGCCCACGAGCTCGGCGCTGGCACGGACTCGGGCAGGGCGGGGGAACCCGAGAGGCAGCCGGGAACGCTATGTGATCTGGCAGGCGACCATGTTTTCTCTTTCCTTCACAGCGTGTTTTGATGAGGAGGAAAAACCAAGACCCTCGTCAGATCTTGACCCATTTATAACTGTCCCCTCGGAGCGCTGCACTGTTACGTAACCTCTGTCCGGCGTCCAGGTCCTCTGAGGACGCCGCTGATGTTGAAGCTCGATGGGAACGCGGCGTCCAGGCGCTAACGAGACACAACAAGCGGAAGCGCTGTGGTTTGTTTTTCTGCTTTGACTCGACTTCAACCGTTTTCCTTCATGTTTGCTGTTGAACTACACACGGAGATAAACATCTCAACTCTTTACAGAACTGTAATCAGCTTAAAGTCGCTCGGCTGCAAAGACTCGTTCATCCGAATCCTCCACGATTCTCTGCTGTTTGGTGTTTTTACTGGAATTTCAACCTTAAGTTAACAAACTGGTCTTTAAATTGTACATTTTAATTCTCCCTCTTTGGTTCCTCCCAGCACAGAGAGTTCAGATATGAGCTGAACCACAAATGAGCCAGTTTAAAGAGATTGAGATTATATTATATCGTCTCTGGCCTCACCTTCTCCCGGCTGCTGTTGGCGGTGATGGATCTCTGCGTGGCTCCTCTCAGAGACGTTCTGTAGTTGTAGAAATTGCTGGAAGGATCCATCTGATGCTGAGAGGAGGAAAAAAAACACCAGAGTCGGTTTGAGTTACGTGAAGCTCCGGTCAGAACTCGACGAATGAACCCAGATGTGCGGAGCAGCTGAGAGACGAGTGGATGTGAGGGAGCAGGGAGCTGTCGACACGCTGCTGCTGAACAAGGACGTTTCTACAAGTCGGTCAAACTCAATACAGATGTGATAGGATTGAAACAAATATTAATACAGTTGATGTCTTTCTTTGTTTGTTCTGTTAAAAGTTTTCAGGCTTCTTCTCCCACCACTGAGAACATTTCCTACATTCCTTCTTACTTTTTCTATTATTGAATTTGACATGATACATGAAAAGCAGATGATTAATTACACTTTAATAGAACCAAAGTTTAAATATCTAATATCTAAACGACTAAACCAGTAGCAGAAGAACAAGATCAAATAGCCACTGCAGCAAATTATAAATTTAGTATAACCTTAATATAAATATAACATTTGGACTTTGCTTGTCACATTTTACACTTTGGTTTTTAGGTTTTCATCTTTTATGATTTCTATCCTTTTAGTGTTTTATCATTTGAAGTGTTTTTAGGGCAGATGCAATATTTTTAACTCACTTTTATTCTGCATTATTATTCTGGGTCTCACACGATGTGTCCTTGTGTACTGATTTGTGTTTTTTTGTTGTGTCAATGTACTGTTGAAGAAGAATTTCCCCACGGGGACAATAAAGTATATTTGATTTGATTAGATTGACGTGAGGAGCAGCGAGGTGACGTGTGAGACGTCTTACCTCTAAGATGTCGAACTTTGCCGTCTTGACTTTACTCCAGGTTTTCTTCAGCCGAGACACAGGACTCATGTTCATCCCAGCTGCAGGACGGACACACACACACACACAACAAACAACAACAATGAGAGAGATATCACACATCACAGCTAACACCCAAACACCACAGCATTAACACATGGCATTTTCCCATTGAGCCAGACAGACACACACACCTCCCCCTCTTCCACTCTTTCTCCCATGACATGTCAGCCATCCCCCTTTTCTTTCTTCCTCCTGTTGTTTCTTCTGATGCAGCGAGGCAAAAGGCCGCAGGAACAATGGAGTTAACACACGCCTCGTTTCCCCTGCCAGCCCTATGCTTCCCATATGGTAATCCTCTGTGTGTGTGTGTGTGTGTGTGTGTGTGTGTGACGCCATCAGAGCAGAACCACAACACAAACCTGCAGTAAACAATGGAGCTCAGTTTTTGTTTCTGTAGACACAAGAAACATAAACCACTAAAACCAACCAGAGCCTCATTCTGTCCCCGAACTCGCTGCACTTCCCAGGAGACGGTTTCTGGGTTTTCACGTGAACCTCGAACGCCGCCGGGACAAAACGAAAACCCTGAGTCCCGACCACAGCGAGTGTGACCGAGCACGTCCTCTCCAGACGCACAAAGACACGAGTGTGTGTGAGGACAGGTGTGAGCCGTCCTCCTCTTTATAAAACACACTGTTCACATTGTTTGTGTTTAAAGGATCATTTCACCCGAACTACACAAAGAGATGTGAAGTGATATCAGGCTACGTTTGGTTTTATGACTTGTTTGTCAGCAGGATTACGGTAAAACTACTGAACAGATTCCAACAAGGTGGAAGACAAGGGCTTTCTCAAACGTTTTGCGTTCCCCAAATTCTGAGGACACATTTATCTCTTTTCACAAAACAAAATCCGCGTCTTTAAGATAATTAAGTCAGATTAGCTTTTCATTATTTGAGTGAACTAACCCTTTGGTTCCCTGGAGACGAGGCCGGGGGAGAGAGCTTTGCCTGCGGCTGTTTTCTCTCTCTCTCTGTGTCTCGGGGGAGAAAGACGAAGGACAGCTGGACGCTCGAATATCCTCCACTCTCATCATCACCGTCCCATCCTCCCACTCTGCCCCCTGCCCCCTGCCCCCCCCCCCCCCCCCCCCCCCCCCCACACGGACTCTGGTCAGTGCTGACCATCTGCCTGGACGGGGTCGTTCTGCGTCCTCTGCCAGCTGCCCCCCCCCCCCCCCTGGACACAGAGATCCCTGACGATGCTCTAGGCCTCGGACATTCGTATCTAACCTGGATCGAGCTTTAACAAACTACCCATGATTCTCTGCAGCTTCTGTACAAACGCACACAAACGTGGAAAACAGAAAGTTGTTTCCCAAATCGGACCGAGATTCTATCGAGCCAATTATCTGCATCACCGCCGCTCAGCTGACGACTCTCACTCATATCATGAGGCTGGAGTAAGTTACTGAACTGAGACCGAAGCCGTGAGAGGTCCGTGCTGCAGGGGGAGATAACATCTGCACCAAACTGCCACTGAACAACAACTTGCATTTACTACGCTGATCGGACTCAGTAATGACTTTAAGAAACGGCCCCAGAGCAGCAGAGGGTGGATCAGAGGGAACGAGGGAGGAATGTGACGCCCATCGGTGCAAACGAATGTTTTTCTCACAAATCAGTGACATTTTGTTCTTAACTGACGATATGAAAACACAAACTCACAGATGATCGCCATGAGGGAGTTGAAGTTGCCGATGTTGAAACATTCCCGCGCCACGTCGATGAAGAACTCGATGACTCGAGCTCGGTGCTTCTTCTTCACGGGCTGTTAACAAAATGGAAACGTCTTTTATTTACATGACTGATTCCATCAAGTCTGGACTCATTGTGGCTTTTCATTGACACTTAGTGCAGAGAGAAGAACTTATTTAAAACTATTTAAGCACCAAATTGAGTTTCCAGGCTTTCAAATGTAAGATCCAACGGGTTCTCCTCATTTTAAACTTAACATCTTTGAGTTTTTAACTGTTTTCTGACATTTCCTAAACTAAACAATCTGCAGTCTCTTCGCCTCCAGAAGCAGCGAGAAGTGACCCTTCGTTACTCACCATGCAGATTTCTGTGGCCACCAGGTAACTGAGTCTGTTGAACCATTCCACGTACGCCTCCAGGTTGCTGGCCTTCTTGTGATCGCTGAAGCAACTCTGCGAAAACAACAACAGGATCTTAATGAGACAACAGCAAAACATGATAAGAGCTGAACTGGAGAATTAAACGCAGATATTTGCGATAAAGAAATAAACTCCCGGCTTCATGGAGCCAATCACAGTCAACTTCACTGTGTAGTGGTCAGTGTCCGTCTCATTATTCATGCTGCTCCTTTGTTTGGGTTCTTCTGGATCTAATTCCACACATTCCTTTGGCCTTACGCCACGCTCCCCCATGTCGTGCCTCCCGCCAGTGGACACGCACACGCACACACACACACACACACACACACACACACACACACACACACACACACACACACACACACACACACACACACACACTCGTCGGGGTAAGAGAGAGGCGAGCCTGAGGCACAAAGGCCGTCTTAACCCCCCCCATCACCTGGCTTCCAAAAATGAGCTGTTGCCTAGCAGCCGAACGCCAGACAAAAGGACCCACTGCCAGACCCACACACACACACACACACACACACACCCACACACACACACCCCTTCCCAAAACTGGGCACCAGCGGTTGCTAGGCGATAAGGTGCATGCATGCCCATCTAATCCAGACATTGGGATGATTTGAGGAAAATTGTCAGTGAGGTGTGGCCGGGTGTATCTTTCTGAATGTGTGTGTCTGCATGTGTGCGTGTGTATGTGTGTGTGTAGCGGCAGACAAAATACCCGCTGCACACAGTCTGGAAATCACCTGCCCTCGCTGTGACCCGTGCAGCCCGTGTTGTATAAACCTAACATCCATCTGCAGGAGAAACTAGGCCGTCTCATTTCTAACCCACAGACACGGAAGAATCAGGTCTGCCTCAGGATTTCAGCCAAAATAAATTGTTGCATAATCACTGTGTGTGCGTGTGTGTGTTATTATTGTCTCAGAGAAGCGTGCAGACGTTACCTTATCATTGTCGAGAGGATCTTTCTGGACGAAGGCCTGGACGAATTCTTCAGGTCCGATGTAACTCAGTCTCTCCTGAAAAAGGAAAATGAACACGGTGAATGTTTGGTTCGAGTCTCCTTAAGAAACAAGAACCTTCAGCCTTTGAATTGTGCAAAGTGACACCTAATGAGAATAAAGCTGTGGTCAAACACCACAGTTTAAAATCAATGCTGTGTTGTGTCAGCTGTACGAGCAGCGGGTTTCTAATCCATCCCTCCCTCACACGTTCTCCGCTGCAGATCGATTGGCTCTTTCTCTCTGAGCCGACACGAGTGCGAGTCCCTGACAGGATTTCACATTGTTCTTTGGAAGACAACATTTACATCTTAATCTGGTTTGATGTGTCACAGCGAATGATGGATACGGTGCAATGGTTTAAACAGATGATCGATGGGAACCGTCCTGGAGTAAAAGACGTAGGTGGTTCTCACCAGTTCTATGTGCGTGAGCTGCTGGGCCACAGTGAAGGGGTCGTTGCAGATGGACAGCATGTCTCTCTGGATGGACGCCTGCGGCTTCGCTTTCAGAGCCGTCAGCCGCTCGGCCGCCGTGGCGTTGATCTTGACCAGCGCCTCCTCGTACTGGCTGAGCACCGTCAACCTCCTGATCAGGCCCTGGCTCATCTGCCCAACCGCCTTCCTGTACACCTGAGGGAGGGACGGAGAAGAGAGGAGAATTAGATAAAAACACAATGTTTAGCTGCTTTAAGTAGTTCAGTTTATCTCAGAATCAACTGGGAACTCTGGATCATTGACAACCTCAGTGGAAACTACAACAGCCGCGCTATCCCCGTGTCAGCAGAAATAACTGATGCCTGCTCGCAGCAGCATCCTCTCGGTCACGCACCGGGAGGGTCACTCGCTATGTCGCGCTCGTTACGGCCTCTCAGCTCAGCAGGGGCTGAGGAGGACGGGCTCTTGACTTCCTGGCCTCAGGGGTCGAGAGGTCGAGAGCTTGGAACATTCCCCTGACTCAGACCAGGCCACGATTAGATAATTGTTCCCTTGCTGACACAGTTTAGCACAGAAGTTGCATAAGTGGGTCTCCAGAGGAAAGGAGGACAGACATGTGTGTTTGATTCTGTGTACGTGTGGCAGACTGTGTGTTGTTGTGTAAGTGCGGAGGATCCAGGGCACGGAGTCTTTCGTAACGCCGCTACGAGCGGTCCAAGAAATCGGGGGAGCCGAGGCCCCTTTTCTTGCGACCACATCCCTTCTCTCTGGACTTTCTGCCAGTTCAGCCTCCAGAATCGGGGTTTTACAAACAGGAATCAGGTTCAACGGGGTGAAAAGAAACACAACCAGCATTGTAATGGAGGTTGAGGCCCCGAGCCGAGGAAATCAAATGTGAGTTCTCAGTGGAGCCGCTCGGCTTCTCTGGGAAAAATGAGCAGACTCTCATCGCTCAGCTGGAAACGGCCGGGGCGGCAACGTCTCTGAAATTCACTTCCAGGGGCGTGACTAATGCGTCTGCCTGTCGGTGATGTGGCCGTTACAAGTGTGATGACACACACACACACACACACAGACACACACACACACACACACACATTCGAAAAGTCAGCCAATCAATTGCAGCTCTGTGGATATTGCACTTTTTGGTGAGGGATGATTGCAGGAGCACAGGACAGAGGCAGAGACAATGAAGTTGTAGAGAGAAATGAGGTTTTCATTTCGCAGTGCAAGTGGAGACGGACCGACAACAAGGGAGGAAATAATATATTCAAATGATCAATGCTCCTTTAGGAAGGTGGTGACGCTGCTAAAGCCGGCGACTAATCATTTAATTTTTCATTATCGGTTATTTTCTGCAGTTAAACAACTCATGTTGTCATTGGTGAAATGTCAAAAATAGGCTGGAAATGACGAGTAAAAGATGATGAATTAAAAACACTCGTCTGTTCAACTGAAAGTCAAGAACCCAGAGATATTAAATTAAAAAAACACCCCACTTCATCATATTGTATTGGTATTTGTTGCTTGATAAATAAATTATTAATCAAGATTGTTAATTACTTTTCTGGAATTGAACCAGCTCTTGATCCCACGGCTGCTGGACTCAAACATGAACTGTTGTTGTAGAGTTGCTTGTACACGTCTAGAACTTTTCTCCCTTTAATTCTACTCGTGCTCGTTCTGAACCTGTCTGTGTTCAAATCACATTAAATTTGATTATTTCTATTACTATTAAAGTGTTAATAAAAAGAACAACATTAAATCTGATCATTGGCTGCAGCGCTTCATGGAATACCTCCACCCAGTCCCAGTGACGTCAGTGGTAAACACAGTGAACCCTCAGCTGACGCTTGACCACACTCCTGCCCAGTTGGACGACAGTGGGACACGCCACCAGTGAAAATCGCTTCAGTTGCCACTTCAGATTCAACCATCTGCCGCGGCTTCTGTCCCCGCTGCACACAGAGGACAGGCCGGGGTCGGACAAATATAGTCTCAGATCTCGGAGACGACATTTCTCATCATAACCATCCGACGTTACGAATGATGGCGCCTGGCGGGGGCGTGCTGTTCCCTGCGCTGGAGAACCTGGCAGTGATCCTGAGGTGGCAGCCGGCCGCTCAGTACAAGTCACCGCAACCGAGCGCGTAGTCGCTTCACGCCATCGACTCACCGGAGGTCCTGTTTTCCTTGGCTGGGTCGTGTCGTTGCCTGTGGAGCACCACCTGACCCACGTGAGGGCAGGACTGTTTTTAGCAGCTCGGCCGAGCAGCACTAATGAACAGATAGTAAAAGGTGCACTGGGCGGGAATGATTGTATCTGCAGGCACGTCCGTGCTGCCAAGTCAGGAAGGGACAGAAATACCTTCCCACCGTACGACGTCACATCCAGGTCACGTTATGCAGAAAAGTCAAGAGTTCAGTCGATCGTTTAAAGTCTGTATTTTAACAGTTAGGAAATCAGCTCCTCTGGAACCAACTGACGTGCAGATATTGATTTTCCGACTATAAACGTACAGTGGCCCTTCGTTATAAAAGAGTCGTCTCAGTCTCAGAACGTCTGTCTTATACTTTGTGAACCATCTGTATTTACTGCACAAATTTGAAGAAAAGCAAGAACTCTGCGCCGCTAACTGAGGTCAGATGAAGATCAGTGCTTGTTTTCTTCTCCGCTGCCGCTTCCCTATATATCCAACCACATCCATAATGACAGTCTTACTACAGAGATCAAGGTCCTGGAATGTTTTGAGTGTGGTTTTGGACACGTCTCTGACCAGATGTTCGGGGGGACATCTATTTTGGACTGGAACCCGTTTCCCAGAGAGCTGCGGTTCAAACGCTCCGAAGAATCAGCAGCTCAACTCTTTAACTCCAGAGTCGCTCAGGGGGTTTTTTTTTATGCGTTTTGTTTTTTAAATCTGTGAAAAACACAAATGTAAATCACTCGTGCTGATGTCAGTGGCCTGTGTGTTTACACTTCTTCGAAAAAACACCATTTGTGCAGATTTAATCTACAAGAATAAACAATGTACAGTCGGGGGTCAACGTGGTCTCACACGTATGAACAAACAACCTCAAGCGTCCCTGAGAACTATTCATCTGAAAGAGCATTTCTTGGTCACGCTGTGCTAATCATGAGCACAGTGGTTTCCACGGTAACGCAGCACATCTGGAGGGCGTCTAATCACGGCAAAGGGTTTCTTTGTCCACACAGGACAAACTGTGAATTAAGTTTTTATTACATTTGTCTATTCACTGAAAGGGACTTTTGTATCAATGCCATAGATCAAAATGTGCTAATACAAGTTCGAGCACGTTACACAAACGATGAAGGACAAAGGGGAAGTCGTGATATTCCATCATCCTAACTGTCGGGACACTAGAAGCAGAAGACGGGGAATTATAAGAAATTGAAAGCAAAAGTTAAAGTGGTTACACAATCTGACCGCAGTTCAGTTTCTCTTGCATTCAGACGCTCTATGTCATGAAGGATTTTAAGATAATTTTATTATAATCTGACTTTAATCTCAGTGAGAACCTGGAGGCCCAACACTTTAAACACTTCACCTGATAGTGTAGACGTTCATTAGATAGAAGAATTAATACCTGTTGTTTTTCAATCATTTGGATTAACTCGTTTTATTTTTAAAGGAGAAGGCATGATGTCACCAACGAGCAGTGGAAAGTACCTGAGATTCAGATAAAGGGCTTTTTGTTTCCTTCAGTTCAACCGTGACCTTTGGACGTTTAATGCCAACTGCAGCGATTTAAGCTGGAAATCCTGAGATGTTTGTGTGACCATCAACATGCATTTCTGTACTGTAGGTGTTAAGGTGTGTGTTATGTGCAGGGGGGGGGGGGGGGTTGCAGATGTTGGGAGCTGTAAATGTGTCCAAGTGAGAAACGTATTGATTTCTAGATTAAGTCAGGATCAATACTCGTGCTCGTCCCTTTGATGAGTCATGCACAACATATAAAACACTGGCCCCCCCCACCTCTCTTGTCTTGAGAGGTGGGGGGGGGGGGGGGGGGGGGGGGGGGGGGGGCAGTTTTCATTAACACCAACCCAAGACAAATAAACAGATAAAACCACTCAGCAGACAGAAACACGTGGAAACATCAGGATTCGTGATGACTGACCAAATCATTTGTCAGGAGACCAAAGAAAAGACTCTTTCATCTGGAAAGATAATTTTATAAAACGCCAAGCTAACTCAATTAGAGCAAGAAAACAGGAAGATAAACTTTTTCTACCCTCCGACTTCTCTGTTGAATTCTTTATCAGCCGAATGCAACCTGCTCTGCTAAAGTTCGCTTTGAGCAGCGACGGGACACAAACAGATCCACCCTGATAAAAAAAACTCTGTTATCCAAACAGCGCAAAGACGCTAAGCCGGTGACGTTCAGCTCGGCAGCAGGGGAACAATCCAAATGCTGCCTCGGACGGAGCACCGGAGGGATTCACAGAAAAAGCCACCTATCCCTTCAACAATGGGTCTTTTCTCTCGGCTCAGCCGGCCTGAAAAGCGGCTTTGTTGCCAGAGAAGCCCCGTCCACCTCCCTCTGCCGCTATCGGCAAAAATCGGCCTGAGTCCGTAGCTTTGCAGCACGTGCAGGCTACAAAACATGGACTCCATGGACTTCCTGTGACATTAATTTAGAGGGAAAGCACGAAGAAATAAACGAGTGAACCGACCTCGTCCCCGCTGGCCAGTCGGTGGGTCAGCTCCTTCAGGCTGCGCATCATCCTCTCGTCCCTGAAGTCGTACGGGAAGGTTTCCGTCCACTCGGTCAGGAGCTGGAGGATCTTGGGGGCATTCTTCCTCACTCTCATCTGAGAGAAAATGCAAGATAAACACAACATGAAAAACCAGGAAGAACCAAACCTAGGTGGGAAAACAAGGAGCTAGAAGAACGTATCCTGCGTACCTTGTCGGCCTGGGGGTCGCCGGGTCGCTGCTGCTCCATACACAGGTGACACACCCTGGACATGAGCTCGTACGGGTGGAGGAAGAGGCGAGAGCTGAGCAGGAAGGTGAAGATGTACGTCCTCTGCACAGAGGAGAAATTAATAAGTTTACTGCAAAAGCAAAAACCGCAGGTAATGTAAGTCTGAAAATATGCTTTAAAACCCACTACAGGGAATCATAACCTACACAACTAACTATTTAAAGAGCTTGAGTGGGAAATTTAAAATGTTTAATCCCTGATGTGTGGAGACAAACACAGCAGCGCAAGCATCTTTGATATTTAACAGCGTCTCAATGCACCAGAGCTTCTCAGACAGAATCAACACATTGATGAGGCTGCAAAGGAAAAGAACCCAGCAGGGATATAAACAGGTACAATGTTAAACCAACTCACATCTGGATAGTAATCCACAGTTGGGACCAGGTGGCGGATGAGGGCCTCCAGGGACCCGGACACCAGGTTGTTGTCATGATAGTAGAGGCCGGGGTAGCCCTCCTCCTTGGTCTGGTACAGGTTCTTGTTGTAGCTGCCTGTGTTCAGCTGCCCCGTGAACGGTGGAGTCTGAGGCATGTTGTCCTGCAAGACAGAAGAAAAAAAACCCCCACAGGAACAGTCAGTCAGGAAAAAACACGATAGATATTTCACCGCAGACGCTGATGCAGGACGGTCAAAACAAATCCAAAATAGCTCAGACACACAAACATGAGACGGCTTGTTTTGGGGAAATGGTTTGGACCCAGTCGACACCCTTCCTCCTCCTCCTGGATCTGCTGGTTTCAGAGTTTGGGTTTAGTTTATTTGGACAAATGAGCAACTGAAGAAAACGAGCTGTGGTCGAGGCAGAAAAAAGGAAAAAAGGGATGGAGTCATATGAGTCGTCTGCAAAGAAGAGACTCAGAGAACTGAACTCTTGACCCTGGTGGTATTAGTGTGCTGCACTGGACAGAGCGACAATTAAACTGTGCAGGATGATGAGCGTCACAGTCACAGTTACATAAACCTGCAACCTTCATCAAACCAGACGAGTCGGACACAACAAGCGGAGGAACACGTGTCTTCTGCTCGATTACAGGCTCCATGGAAACGTTGCCATAGAAGCTTTTCAAACTTCTCCTGCAGCAGGATCCACTTGACATTGGCCCTTTGATTTCAATCAGTCGGAGCTTTGTCAGAAACCAGCGATAGAGGAAAAGCTTCTTGGCAAATAGAAATTCTCGTTTGTGTCTCGTTTATATTTCTTGCACGGCTGCTTCTGTTCAGGCTTTTTACGAATGAGAGAAAAATGAGTGGTAGAAGGAAGTGATCGTATTAAGGTAAATATGGTGCTAACGCTTTAGACGTCACTTGGAGTGAGAGACTGCCAGAAGTCATTGAGGATGGAGCCGCAGTATCAGCTGCCAGACTGATGACGACTGTATGACTGAGTAAAGGAGCATTTATCAGTTTGTGAATCCACCTCTTCTTTTGTAGGACTTTGTTATTTCTTCTCCAAATACTTTTACGAATCCAAATCTCTGGTCTTCACAAAGATAGAACAACCACCTCTCCATCCCCTCGCAGCCTCCTGACCTCTGAACCTGGCTTTTAGGTTCTGTCCCCGGCCCGGCAGACTTATGGCTGAGGAAACACAAAAGGCCTTTTCACACCAAGGGGGGGGGGGGGGGGGGGGGGGGGTCGGCACAGGGTGTAAGCAACCCCGCCCCCACACACCCTCACACCCCCACCTCCAGGACAATATGCCGCCCCGTGGCTGGATGCCGAGTCAGGAAGCCTGTGAGGCTGATGCAATGCGGCGCTGCCAGGAGCGGACACGGAGATGCCAGGACGTATAAACTGCACCTGCCCACACACTGGCACCGAAAGTTCAAATAAATTCAGGGTTTCATTGTCCCGTGACAGGACGGGAGGAAAATAACCACAACATATGCACCAGGGATGAACATCATCTGATCAGAGCGGGGATGGAAATCAAGAGAAGTGATTCAGTTGCATCTAAAAGACCATAACCTTTAAAAAATCACAAGACGCTGCGCTGGAGACAGAAACCAAAACAAAACCCTGTGTATTCATAAGTTCACATAAAACCTCCACCCACACGAGGCACGACGCCCACTCCTCCACTTTCACACGCATGCCATAAAGCACGCGTGCACACACACACACACACACACACACACCCTCAATCGCTATTATTCAGCGAGACAGCCGTGGACATTTCCATGAGAAAGGCGAGCGTGAGGAGTCAGAGCACAGCAGCCGGAGCATCTGCTGCACCATGTGGCTTCCCCACCGAGGAAGAGGAGAGGCAGCGAGCGGCTGACGGAGGAAGAGATCCTGGAACAAGTCGAACGGATCATCTCTGTTTGTTTACTCCAGACTACAGGGGGGGTGCTAAACTTAAATGCTCTTTTCTTAGAAGTATAATTATTTATTTAAGTCCTGTTGCTCAGCAGCAGTAGCATCCAAGTACGACCACAGACATCTGCTGTCCAGCACTGAGGTTCAGACCAGCAGCACGTCGACAGCAGCAGGTGATCGAGGGCTGAGAACACCACTGTTGCTCTTTTCCCAGCCGGGTGGGATCTGAACCACCACCTCCCTGATCCACGCCTTCTCTTCTAACCCTTAACCGGGTGGATGGAATAATTATATCTCCATATTATCTTGAGTAAACACGAGGAGGTTCTGTGCACATGTAGGACATTGAGGGAACTTGCCCGTGAGCATGTCAATTTTTTTTGCAGACTTAGAAAAACATCATCCAGATGTGACCTGTCTCCTTTAAATACATTTCTTCATCAACATCGGTTAAAAAACAGTGTTTCCACAAGTGTGCGCTCACTAAGACGAGATGATGACCTGATCAGGGGCCTCGTTAATCATTTAACTTGTTATATCAAGTTTAGATTCCTCGTTTTCAAATGTTAAGCTGTTTTCTTTTTATTTATAGTTATATTAGAGCCTGACGAGTGGCAGCAGCAGCAGCAGTGGTGGTGGTAGAGGGTGTGGGGGCCACATGTCGGGTCCCGGGGCCCCCGACAAAAACAAACCCTCAGCACAGTGCTGTTGGTTTAGCGTGGCCGCTGGCTGGGAGGCAGGGTAAACAAACAAAATGCCACAGCTCGCCTGTAGAGGGGGGGTGGATTTAATTATAGTCGGACTGGTTGTGTACGAGGAACCATCTGCCTCAGTGTGTGAAAGTAGTTAAATGGATTTAAAAAGAAAGGGACATTTGCATGTCTGGATATAAAGATGGCTGAAGGTCACAGATTGTATCTTTAAACTGGGATATTCTTTGAATATTCAATAGTTTTATTTGATTTCACTTCTTCTGATATCGGCAGGAAACTGGTCCAGTGGTCATCATGACGTTGAGTCTGTGCTACCTTGTGTTGATCTTAAGGTCGGGGACTTTCTCCACGACATTTAAACAAAGACAGACGAAGTAAACTGGTCTGAAACCAGCGTCTTCAGATGAATCACTGATGATCATATGCTGTGACATTCGGAATTTCAGGGAATATTGCAACTGGCCTAAAAAAATCTGCTCCAAACCTCCTCAGGCAAATGTCCCATTAGGACTTAAAACCCCCGGAATCAGCTCCAGGCTGCGGCGCCATCGACGACACGCGTTTACAGGTAATTTGGTCTCCAAACGTTTGGGCGGCGCCGCTTCCCCAGAGAGAAAATGATGGGAGTCCGGTTTCCCGCTCGTCCAAAACACGCGCTATCAAACAGCCGCCCTGCCCGCGGTGTTAACGACCGCTCGTGATGAGCGGCCATCAGCAGTTCAGAGGCCGTAAAGGAAACGGAAACACCCTGAACACACAGGGAATCATTCCCTCAGTCCACGAGACGCACGCAATCAGCCAGACACTCAAGTGAGGTGCTTTTATTTTTATTTTCCTGAGAAATGTTCTTCTCACGACCAAGCAGGAAGATTTGTGACGTAATAAAACTTCCTTAAATGAAAAACAGCGATGCGGTTGAGGAGAAGGAGCCTCACACAAAAAAAAAGCTTCTGAGAGAACGAGGCTGTGGCAGTGAGAGAATGTGATTCTGGCAGAGACACTTTAAAAGGGACCTGTAGTAAATCAATACTACAGCCCCCCCCCCCCCCCCCCCCCCTTCCACTGCGTAAACACTGCGAGGCATGAGGAATCTCACTCATGCATGGCTTGAGGAAATGAGGGTGAGAGATAGCTGAGTGGCTGCACAGCAGGGTGAGGAGGCCACGGTGGAATACTGGAAGTTGTCTAAATAAAGACGGCCGGTGTTTGAAGCTGGTGTGTGGTCAGGAGGGCTGGACGCACCGAGAACTGGGCCGAGGAGATTTCAGCAGAAATCACAACTCCAACTATTACAGAAGAAATCACAACATACCACAAAGAGCTGAAAACTGACTCCGACATTCTCAGACCAGAGGAGAAGAGGGCGACCACAGATAAATCATCTTCTCACTTAACCTTTTCACCCCCGGTGTCCCGGCCCGAGGGGCGAGCACGCTGCGCCGCTTAACTTCAGCTGCTTTCAGACACGCACTGAGGCAAATGTGCAGAAAATTGGGTCTGGACCTTTTCCAGAGTTTGTCCTTAACAAATGAAGAACGCAGCAGCAGATTATCCAGGTCAGACGTGATCACAACTTCAGGAACATTAAGGCAGGACATGATTCAGAGGTTTAACTGTGGAAAACACATCCACACCCACGTTAGCCCTCATTGACCAACACCTTCCCAAGTTTGCCTCCTCTTGTTCATCCTGCAGATATTTGGACATTTGACCTGCATTTGTTCAAACCCCAAAAAGGAAAGCAGAGGATCTAAAGTTCACATAGATGTCAAAAGACCACGAAATATGCCTAAATGAAGAGACTAAATCTGCTGATGAATAAAATATGTGGCCCAACGCTCTCGTCCATCAGCCGTATTAGCATGTAGCCTTATAGCAGCCATTTAAAAGAACCCCAGTGCCCCTCGTGCTGCTATCGGCTGAGAAACAATATAAGAACCCACGAGACTGAAGAACCCTCTGACGCTTTCCACCAGCGTCTGAAGACAGAGGTTCTCCCACCTCCCTCCACCACGTTTACACCAGAGATGAGTGAGTGATGTGCGACCGACAGTGTTTTGACGCAGGTTCATGTTTGCAGCTGCTGCACTGAGTGATAAACATCACAGCTTCCATACAGGACCCCGTCAGCTGGTGTCATCAGTCCTTGACAGCGATATGAACCCCCCCCCCCTGCGGACACTAAACACCCTGCACAGAGGGAGGCTGCAGCAGGAACAACACCCCCGAGGCTTCTGATCCTGATGGTGATGAAAAACATCAACCAGCTGAATTTCAGCTCAGGTATCTGAGTCTGTGAAGAAACACGAACCCATACGATTTCTTTGATTGGACAATTTGCAGGTCTCAGGTCGACACTGGGCGAAATTTAGAGACAGCTGGATTGGAAGGTTGCAAATAATGTCAGTGCCTGTGTTCCAGGTTGTAGTCTGGACCCACTTTGCAGCCATTTCAAATTCTGAATCACCGCTTTTCCAGCAAATTAAGCCGAGAATGTGACCTTAAAAAAATGGTAATTTGAACAAATTCAATTCAACTGTAGCTGAGGATGTGATCAAGTCGCAGTGCACAGCTACTAAACAGACTTTGCAGTCAGTTGGTTTAAGCAGGTTCAGCCCCTGTTCAATAAAAGCTCCGACGTCTTGTGACCTGCAGGAATCTGTAGATCAGTGCTGGCCCAGGTTTTTTTTACGTGACAGGTTTGAAGACAGCGCGGCTGCAGCTGTGCGAGCACGTCTCGTAATCCTCACGGCTCGGCAGCCTGCACACCTTTTTATCTACAGTTCCACCGCTGCCTGCACCGAGTGTCAGGCTCCCGGCACAGACCCTTACTTCGTGATTGGTGACTTCCCATATCCCCCAAAGTCCTTCACTTGTGTACATTGGTACAAACAAACCCCACCACAACCACAACCCCGCACCAGAGAACAGTAGCAACCCGCAGCAACAACAAGCCAAGTGTTTCCAGAGGAGGCCGCCTCCCTGTCGGCCAGCCACAGTCCTGCCAAATCACCAATAAACGGATTGAACTTGTCAGCACGTTAAGGGGAACCCGGAGCATGCCTGGAACACGGAGCAGCGACACGGAGAAGCCAAGGAGGAGCACAGGCCGGAGTCATTCAGGAGAGAGGTGGGATTAACTTCACTGATCCCTGGCTGTCTTGTAGGGGAGAGGAGACAGGGGAGGGGTGGGGGGGGAATCCTCTTAGCCACAGGGCGGTGGGGTAAAAATAGACACTGGTTTCAAAGATCCCATTATCGGGGGTACGGTTTCTGGGGAAACACCTCGGCTCGTTGGAGAAGCCTCACGATCTGTGCATCGTGATCATTAAGGAGGAAGATGTGGTAATTTAAGACAAAGCCAATAAATGCACAGTCACACTGAACACGAGGTTCAATCCAAACAACAGAAACTGAGGCTGCAGCCTTTAGATCTCACAGCAGAGCCTGAGTGTCATTTCATCTGTACCAATACAACAAAAGTCATACACAACATTAATATATTGCTTATACACTGTCGAACACAGTGAGGAGGTAAAACACAAAACTGATCCACCTCAGATTTGTAAAATGTTTTGCTGTAATAAATGTTTCTGCTCATAACGAAGAATCTGTCTTTAAATGTGAAAAAGCGAATATTAATGTGACATTTATCGTGATAATTATCAGAATCAGCTGCTATCCAATATCGCTCCTTTGGTCTGTGACACATTCAAATCCTCAATAATAATAATTACCGCAATGCCATCCTGATATCAATGTCAAAAACATCAAATATATATCGATACGTTCTATTGGGTGAACAAAGTAAGATGGTATAACACCGCAAAACCTGCAGGAGCTGATAATCACGATAACTATCGGTATCGGTCAATATTAAATATCGCCCAGCCCTAATTGGTCCGTGTCACATTCAAGTTTAATATACATATCGATATATTGCTTATGTATTGTGTATAAACAGTGAGGAGGTATAACAGATAATTGTGTCCATTAAGAAGAGTTTAGGAGCTGAACCTTCACTCAGGAGCAGAGATCAGTGTCTAAATGACACAAACTATAAAGTATCGTGATGTTTATCGATGTTAAACACGGTGTCTGCCTCTCACACAGCCACAGACCCTCTCAGGCACAGACCCTGTCAGCCACAGACCCTCTCAGGCACAGACCCTGTCAGCCACAGACCCTCTCAGCCACAGACCCTGTCAGCCACAGACCCTCTGAACCAAAGTGCGCTCTGTCCACCACCTGCGCGCGTTTCAGCCGAACCGCGCGTCCACATCACAACATTGAATGAAACCCATGATGTAAAGCAGCAGAGTAAATCCTCTCACCTCAACGAGCACAGGTCCAGATGCAGATTCAGCCTTTCTCCAGAACCAACTGAGAGAATCAATAACAAGAGACTTTCTCCTTCTTTTACATGAGAATAAAACCCGAGGGGGGGGGGGGGGTGAAACGCTGCTCCGGGCTCCTGTGGAGGGTCAGTGCGGCATCGTCCAGGTGTGAACGCCGCAGAGAGGAGCGTGTATTCCCGGTTGAGCCGCAGCAGAGAGACGCACGAACGGATGGATGGAGGAGGAGGAGAGACACTGCTGCTGCTCCGCCGCCTTCACGTGAATCTGAGCTGCGGAGAGAAGCCTCCAGACTTCAGGGTGAGGGGGGGGGAGGAAGCAGCCAATCAGAGCACAGGACTCCCCCCCCCTCCCTCCTCATCGTCCCGCCTCCTCCTCCTCCCGACTCATCCTCCCCCTTTTCTCTCGTTTTAAATTTCATTTCCCTTTTACTCTCTCTCCTTCTGCTCTCTCTCCCACGCGGAGGGTTTTTCCATCAGTTTGTGTCTCAAGTTTCATTTCTCATCTCACTTTCATTTCGATTTCTGATAAAGTGAATGACTTCTAAAGAAAATATGATAAAAATAATATGACTATAACAAGTGTTTCTATGAATAATAGTTTAATAACATAAATCCTAATCCCGTTAACAATGAAATAATAGTACTACTAAAACAACTAATACTCATAATAGCTATTATTATTATTATAGAATAAAATATATTGACTATACTGAGTCTCTGCTATGAATAATGAAGGTTTTATAACATAAATAATAATAAACACATTAACAATGACATAATAGTACTACTAAAACAACTAACACTAATAATTATTAATATTTATATAACAAAATACATTGACTTATACCAAGTGTCTGATTTGAATAATTATATAATATAAATAATAACATTAACGATGATAATAGTACTACTACAACTAATGATAATAAAAGCTATTATAATTTATATAAAAAAATATATTGACTATACTGAGTGTCTGCTATGAATAATGATAGTATAATAATATAAATAATAATAACAATAATAATAACATTAACAATGATAATTGGACTGCTACTACAACTAATACTAATAATATAAACACGTTATTATTATTGTGGGGGCAGTGAATGACGGTGGGCCGCCAGATTTAATAGTTAATTAAGTCTGCACCCATGTGATTGAATGAATTACTAACCCACGTTAGAATCATACTGCAATAAAAATGCTCATTAATATGCAGTTATGTTTCCTGAGCTGTATGTTTAATGTTGCATGTTTTAATTGACCTGCCACATATATGTTTTCACATCATTCCCCCCCCCCCCTCGTCTTGTTATCTCCATACCTGCCCCCGCCCTTTTCCAGTTTGTGTATCTAAAGGCCTCATTGTCATTTCAATTAATTGACGCTTCGTAAACAACAAAAGAAACAGATCATAATTATATTGATGGAAGAGTCGTCGCAGCGAATGAACAAAAACATCCTGGTTCAGTTCTTCAAACCAACACTGGTGTTCCTTGTTTGTCCAAAAATAATTCAAAGCAACAACTGTTTGATTTGGGCAGAAGCTGTTGTTTGAAGTGAAATGAAAAAAATCGTTGTCTCACATGATGAATCGTTGGATTTCTATTTTTAAAAAATGTGGACGGATTAGATGAAACAACCGTGCGAACCACAATCGTATTTACACGACAACTGTATTAAATCCTCCGATGCACCAAACTGTTATTAATTTAGTCGTCTTTAGGTATTTTTGCCTTTTAGTATTTGTATTCAACGAGCCAGATGAGATAAGAACAAATAAAGACAACTGCAAGATGCTGTAAATTCTGTTTTATGTCTGATTTAATTTGAACAAATGTTACCTGACGGTTCCTGTTATCTACAGAAACAGGCTTCACAGTAGTAACGCTTGTTCAGACAATAAAGAAATGTGACTTGTGCACAGACTGGATCCTGGATGTCTGTTTGGCCGGTGAATTCTTTGCGCTCGGCGGATTTCCTCCTGGTTTCTGAGCAGAGTAATAAGCCTCGGTGAAATAACGGTGAATCATCGCAAATCTCGTCGACATCCAGTGGCGTTGTGTAACATGGGATTAACGCAGATTTACATGAATATGCAGTAATCCTGCTTTTCTCTCGCTTAAATGACCGCACACGAGATCGACCGCAGGGATCAGGATTGCCGTCAGTGCGTCGGACATCGTGAGGCTCAAACACAACAAACGTCTGCAGACACAACAACAGGAGGCTCAGGTCATTTCTGGTGTTCGACTTCATTTGTTTCTCTTGTTCTGCAACAAAAACGATGGCAACAAATACAAACTATGATCAGAGCTGATCAGGAATCATAGAATTTCTATATTGGGACTTTAACCCAATATTCAAATCAATGTCAATTTGGGTCTTTAGCTTTTTTTTTGTTCAACTTGTATTTACACTGACTGGGACAGAGGAGCACAAACCTTCGCCTCCCGTTCATCACGAGGAGGCAAATAAAAACATTCCCTTCCTGTGGCGAGGGCAAATTGCAGCGTGGCTTTTGAGTGGAGTTTAACTTTGGTGACCGTGTCCTTACACAATTATTCTGCCATCAGATTCAAAGAGGCTCAGTCAGAAGTCACAGACCAAAATGTCCCTGCATGAAACTGGAGAGACGAAAACAACCAGAGCGACGACACGCGAATCAACAAACGCTATAAAGTTTGTTGTTTGTTCCTTGTCCAGTTAGTTAAATACTTTCTCAATAGAAGATTTAACAGACCTGTCAACATTAGAAGCAGCCATCTTTGGTTGTTAATGGAAATGTTTTAGCAGCACAATGACTGATGGCTGTCAGGCATCACAGATAAATAGTTGTGATTGGCCCAACCCGTCTCAGGACGAATGGAACCCTGTCTGAACGAGGAGGGGGTGGGGGGGTGGGGGGGTGGGAGAGAGTGAATAAACATGAGTTTGCTGACTGGTCTGGTTTCCAGGCTTATAACACAATACCACCCTGACCAGTGTAGATTACAATCTGGTTTTAGCATTTCAAAAGTTAAGGGGAAGTGGGGCTGTTCCATTTCAGCTCGTTCACACTCGGCACCTCGGGGGCGGCTCGTGTTGAATAGTCGAGTGAAAGATTCCAGTTTGTCTGTTTCAGGGAACAATCAGCACGGAGCAGCTACGGCCCAGAGGTTTAATAAACTGCATTTTAAATGTGAGGGTAACACAGAAAGGGGTGGGGGGGGGGGGGGGGGGTATCACTGTGTGGCTTGTTTTGTTTATATCACTGAAGCTTTAACAGCTAAAATCAATCACAAATCAGTCATGTAATGTGGATTCGTCCACATGCGACGGGACTTAAAGCATCAGCTGTTCACTCGTATGGGAACAGAGCCCGACTGGAATGTGAGGAGTGTGTTTAAGGTCCCTTATGTAACTGTGACATGGATTTGAAATGTTCCTGCAAAGGACATAAACAAACACAGGCTTTAGGTTTGTGCTATATTCCCAAAATAGCCCCTGCAATGCTGTAATGCTGCATGTTTCCCATGTGTGCCACCAGGGTCACAGCCCAGCGTCGTGTTCCAGTTGAAGAGCAGAGAAACATTCAAACAGACGCCACTGGCAGAGCAAACAGTTGGAAAATATCGAGCTTTTAATTTCTCTTAAAGTGCATGAAAAGATTAAATTACATTTGGTTCAATCAACACGGATGAATCCCCCGAACACATGTGGTTCCAGGGACCAGGGAGACAAACAAACCACCTGCTGTCAGCTGGTGTGAGGGTCGTTTCCCTGTTTTTGGTCCGGTGTAAATCTCACTCCGAACCACACAGAGTTCACCTGGTTCACACGACACGACCTGTTGTCTTGTGATCAGGAGTCTTGCCGTTGTTGTGATTTCAGTGCAGATTTGGGGGGTTTTGCGGGGGGGGGCTTCTAAAACTCAGGCGGAACATCCTGAAGTTTGCACTCGGCTTTGAGACCTGAACCAAACTGGCCTCAACGTGGTGGTTTGCATTATCAGTGCCGTTATTTGGTTCCACCTGAGCTCACCTCTTCCACTCTTTGGGTCAAACATTAAAAAAATCCTCCACAACCTAGTTTCTGTTTCTGTCCGTGTTGTGACTGGGACCAGTCGCTGCCTCTGGTACAGTCTGGCTGCCTCCACATTTACACCCACGTTCTCTGCCCAGACTGGTGAGGAGCTCCAGGACTCGGATCTCGTGCTCCATGCGAGCTTTCTCCCTCCTCTCCTCCCTCTCCGCCGTCTCCCTCTGCCGACGCTCCTCTCGCTCCAGCCACTGGGTCAGGAGCCCCTGGTGCCAGTGAGCCTGCTCCTGCCGCTGACTCTCCAGCTGCACCAGCAGGCCCCGGCTGTCCGACACCAGCCGCTGGAAGCTCTCCAGCAGGTGCTTGAGGACGGGTTCCAGGCCGGGGGACTCAAGGTGATGGCGGCCAGAAGTGGGGAGGGCGTTAGGATCTGGTGGTGCGGGAAGAGGAGAGGCGGTGGACTGGATAAGAGGAGGAGGGGGAGGAGATGGTGGAGGGAGTACTACGTGTGGGGAAGGAGTGCTAAAGCTGTTTTCCACTGGAGAACCTGACACAGGAAAATAAAAAACAGAGCGTGAGACTAGTAATGAGAAGAATATCTTAAAGTACGCTTCCTTTATCACGAGTAAGCAAACAATTCTAACAACGTAATAAAATGGGTGTTAATATAATTAATATGATAATCACTACATACCACTTATTTCAGGATGAACAGTTGATTCCAGATAAACTTGGTGGGCTCTGTCTCTCGGACACTGTGAGAATCCTGCGTCTATGAACTCGAACTCGTCCGTTGAATCTTCTCTCTCCTCCAACTTGACGTCGGAGTTGAGCTGCCAAGACTGACGAGCCCCTCTCAGCTCCAGGGAGCTCGAGCGCTGTCTCCCCGTCCGCCCCAACGGACCAAAATGGTGACCCCCCATCTCAGTACTAGAGTTAAAATCGTGTGGGATACTTCCTGCCCTGTCGATGCCATCCGCCGTCTGTTCTGAAGAGGCAAAAAACGAGCCCCCCTCTCCTCCCGCCGACCTCCGTCCCAGCACAGCGTCCATCTCGGCAAAGTATTTAAAAGTGCACTGCTGCGGGCTGTTGACACTCCTCTGGAGTTTGGCCCTCACGTAATTGGCCTTGAGCGTTTTCACCCGAAGCCGGCATTGGTGCGGACTCCGGGCGAAACCCATTTCACTCATGCGGGCTGAGAGGTGTTTGAAGACATGGCGGTTGCGGAGGTTCTCTGCCAGGCTCTTCTGGACACGCTCGTCGCTCCAGGCGCAAAGCAGCACCTGCGTTTCCTCCACCGTCCAGTTAACGGAGCGCTCCGCCTCTCGTTTCCCTGCACAAAGAGGTTTCAATGGGTCGTTTAAATGCTCTGAACACGTAAACACATGTTAGCAAGTGGATACGCAGTAAGTCCTGACTTTATCAGGGTTAGAATTTTAAGTATTTATTAAAGTCTGAGGTGTTGATTCTAATTTAAGATGTCATACAACATGAAAACGATTAAACTGAAATGTTCAAGAGGAAATGATTTACTGCAGAATTGCTGTATTATGCACAACTTTGTATAGTTTCAGTTATTTATCTTTAAATCTGTCTTTCAATCATATAATATTTGAAATATGTTTATAGTCAATATCTCCATTAGCAGATACGTCTTTACAGTGACAGCTTTGTAGTAGTTCTGGTGGTTGGACTTTCATCCCACTTTTATTATTCCTATGCTCTCGTGTCTGACTGTTTTATGTGATACTTGATGCCTACATTCCCCTCAGGACCAATTAAGTATCTATCTATCTATCTATTAGACAGAGTTAACTCTAGCCAGGTGTACTTAATATACTGAGCGATACACAGAAACAGGCATCTGCTTATTTAACCAGGTCACTGCAGGTTCGAGTCCCCAGGCCTGAGAATAACCACATCACAACCACGTGTCATCATCAACCTTCTTCAGTCTCCTCTGGGGAAATAACCTGTGACTTCTGCTCAGGTGACGACACATCGACTGTAAACCTGCAGGTTTCTAACTCCCACTGACACATAATATGAGAAAAGCTTCACATTCAGATAAAATAAAAGAGTATTACATTACTTTACTGTCTAATAATGACAGTGTCTGTGAGCATGAACCTGGCAGGATTCACCACCACACACTGACTCCAGAGCTGCTCTGCAGGTTTGTGGGTTCACAGTTTGAATTCATGTCAAATCCTCACATTAACCAATCAGAGAGAGAGAGAGAGAGAGAGTTAGCTCACACCTCCACCTGAGAAGCAGGGGGCTAGCTAACATGCTAACTCAGACACATACAGGGTAACACTAGCATCGCACCACAACAAGGGGCTCAGGTGTTGTTGTTGAAGTTAAGATTCATATAAATTAGAATTATAGAAAACAATACATTATTCACCGGCTGTAAAAGCACCGAACCTGAGGCATTTCCGCCTTCTGCAACAACATCCGGAGCTACCGTTAGCAGCTAGCAGCTAGCAGCCCTAGCTACGTGGCCCCTGCTGTGCGATGAGCAGCAGAAAAC
The DNA here is from genome assembly GCF_009819705.1 of Hippoglossus hippoglossus. Classification (NCBI taxonomy): domain Eukaryota; kingdom Metazoa; phylum Chordata; class Actinopteri; order Pleuronectiformes; family Pleuronectidae; genus Hippoglossus; species Hippoglossus hippoglossus. The sequence goes on along the minus strand of NC_047159.1, from coordinate 2,338,144 downwards.
AACATGTCGGCGGCTCGTGCTCCTCTTACTTCTCGTCGTCGACACGGAGTTTGTGGAGTTGATCATCGGAGGATTCATCTCGACGAGCTGCAGCAATGTAAACAAACGCTCCTCACTTCCGGGTGACGCAGCGCAACGCGTGACGTGATTTCCGGTCAGGCGCAACAGTCAAAATTCAGCAAATCAAGGAAAATCAAAAAAATGTTATAATAATAAAATCAAAAAGCAGTTTTCATACACAGGGTTAGATTCAATGTGCTGAACAGGGACATTTAAAAAAAGCAAATTTTAAATCTAAGAGTGGAATAGAGGAGATTAAAATATTGTAGAGGCAAAAGGAATAAAAATGATAAATCTGTATAAAATAATGAAATAAAAATAGAATAAACTTGTACCTGTGAATAGAATGTTTTTCAACCTGGTTTTAAAAACTGCAATTGATCAATCAGTCCATGATGAACTGAGTTATTGATGTATTGATATTAGGAGTAAAGCTGGACATGGATTGTTGCTTCTCCCTGCTCCTTCAATCATATATTAATTTATGTTTCTCATTAAAAGTCTGTTTATTATTTATTGTTGTTTTGTTCTTCGTATGTTTTAAGGTAAGTGCAAAGTGCTTCACACATGATTTACAATATGATAATAAGACATAAGAAGAAAACAATAAGAGCAAATAAAAGAAACAACTAAAACAATGAAAAACAATTAAAGTCTAATGCACGCCCAGTGGATGGAGCATCATTGTTTCCAGTGCTGTTCTCAGTGGAAACCATTAACAGACCACTCCCCGGAGATCTCAGGGGTCTCACAGGGTTATATTAGACTAACACGTCCTTTATGTATGTGGGAGTAGCTCCATTAAGAGATTTTTAGAAATTGTATAAGATTTTATTACCAAGGTGGGATCTCAACTGGGAAAGTGAAATACCAGGAGGTCAGTGGTTTGATCCCCGGCTCCTTCAGTCTGCATTCCTACTAGGTAGCCTAGACAGCGCTGTATGAATATGTGCATGATTGGGTGAATGCAGTCATGACTGGAAAGGCTCTATATAAATACAGTCCATGGCGTTTTCAAACTACAATGACCCATAGAGAAACAGAGTGTCAGTTTCAAACATCACAGAAACGGCACGACAGTGTGGGGCGGGTTAAGGGAGTGGGGGGGGGGGGGGGGGGGTATAAGTCAAATACTAATGAGGTGTAATCACAGAGACAAAAGCACTGCATGTAAAAAAAATGCGGCCACCTCATTCATTTCAATGAAACAGCAGTTGGCTCAGTGGGATCCCACCACAGGGACCTCGGGCATGAACTGGGCTCCACCTTCACCACAGCACGATACCAGTGTCTGTGAGGGGTCAGGTGATGGACGGGCATTCCAATGGAAACAGAGATTTTAAGTTTGAAAACGCTTCTTTCAAACCAAATCTTAGTAATATGGACGCAGCCAATGTGAGTCCTCGTGTGATCTGCATCTCCAGGTGAGTTTGGACGACTTCTGATGTGAGTCACTACAGTTTTAAAATGTAAAATGTATTCGTGTGGATGTAGCCTAAGGTGCATTTCCCCCCCCTGAGTGCGAACAGTGAGAAATTCATCTGTGCTTTGAATAACAAGAGGAGCCCGTCGGGAGGAAACGGCTCCTGAATGAGGTGATAATGGTTTGTCTCTGCGTTCTCTGCTGGGAGCATTAAGACCTTCCGGAGCCTCTTCTTCTATTTCACGTCTTTCATCCACAATCACAGCGATTACAGGGGGGTGGGGGGGGGTGTGGGGGGGTGAGGTTAAAGTGCTGTTAATGATTCAGTCTGCTCCCGTGCATCACATTTGCATGTTGAGCTTTCAGCCTTTGTTCCGTGACACAGTGACTTTAACAGTAATGTCTTTGTCGTCTTTTCTCTGAGCCCATTTTCCTCTGTCTCCTTATCGTGTTGCACTGAATCATCTCGTCACACATATACATATATATTAAAAAAACTACTTGTTTGGTGAAATTCTCTCCTTTGCCACTTCTCAAAGATTTAGATGCCAAGAGTCAAAATCTTCTGTGTGTTTAATGAGCCATTTTCGCACATGAAAAAAACATATAAATTCACATTTCTGTTCACAGCTCATCTACAACGGCGTCTTATCACCAAAAGCTCTCGAATCTCTGGACAACAACACGTCCAACACCGGCCGATACTTTGAGACATTTTGCACAACAGGCCTGAAAAGGTTTGATTGTGTAGTTTCCATCCTGGGACCAGCGTCAGGCCCTGAAGCGGCAGGTTCACGACACAATGCTGAGCCCATCACAGCATTAGGTAATTACAGAGGAAGAGGGGAGATGAGACAGTCGACTGGACATTCGTCTCTTTACTCACACGCACCTCTGGGCTGTTCCTCACAGGAACATCACACGCTCTTATCTCACAAGCTGGCAAAGTCTCCGACAAACACACGACACACCCCTGGAGAGTCAGGGTCAAGAGCTCGATGCAGCTTTTCTGATTCCATCACTACAAACAGTGAGCCGTGTGTTATTATTCATAAAGAAGCAGTGAGCACAGCGCAGCATCAATGGGAATCACATTCGAGTCGACCTCTTGCAGGAAAAGGATGGAGGGAGGATTCCTGAACATGAATTTTGCAGGAGAACCTGGTGCTGCGAAGTTCAAACCTGAGATGTTTCTATCATATAGGAGGAGCTCGAATTAGTCGTCTGCGTTCTCCTGGAATCTAAAGGACGACGAGTCAACCAAAACAAATAATATATGACCCCAGTGAATGACACAGCACAGAGCCGGCACTGTCTCCTCAGAGGGAAGCGACAGCGTCTACATCTTGTGTGTGATTTGTGGAGCAGAAAACCAGGTCAGCGAGCACAGCGAGGTGAGATGAGGGCGGCTCACACGCCGGAGATGTTTTGCGTCAGCCGAGGCTGGAGTGGAAGCAAAGTGTCCTGCTGCTGCGGAGGCTCAGGATCCCTGACTGCACGCTGCTCTTTGGCGTGGCTCCATCTTCAGCCCTTTCATGTCTCCTGACAACCAGCAGCCGCCGCGTTGTTTAGATCAGACGCTCGCAAACTTTCACACCGCATGCAAACAAAGACTCGACGTGGGAGCTGTGCAGCAATTCCTGGAATCTGTGTTTTCTCTTTCTCAAGCTTTTAGCCTCCCAAGAATCAAAGTGATGTCAACTGGAGCCCTGGTTGCAAAGTGGTGTTCCTGCAGAGCGACAGACTGTAGTAGAAATATTTTATTGATAAAAATTCTCAGTTCTACACTTGAAGATTCAAAGTATCAGCCAACCCTGAAACATTTGCAGAGCTAGAACGTCACTGAATAGTGCACAAGCCTCCACCACCTTGAATTCAATGCACCAAATTACACATACAAAGAAATCAGTTCCCTAAATGTGCCAGATTATTTTTTCATCAAGATCCATGAATTATTCTCTGGGAAATAAAGGAAAATGTCAACAACACATCATATCTCTCAATTTGTGAAAAGTGATAAAAGTAATCCTTGGATTGTGGCTCACGTTTTATCCTTCCAACAAGTTTCTTGGAAATCGTAATCCCACTGACAACAAACACTTATTTTCAGTTTTACGCCCGTTGTGTGTCATCATCATTGTGAGATTTCTGCACAACGTTCGTTCTGTATTCTTACTTGGACTCAATCTGACATTTTACCAGGGGGCTTTACCGGGGAAGTTCCAGAAAATGTACAGAGCAGCTGACTCGGACTTTTGCATTCTCACTTCTCACAATGTCCAGACTTCAGTGAAGGTCTGAAAACTACTTTGACTTTTGTTGCTGCTCGAATCTTTATCTCTTAATTTATTAATTCACTGCCACACATCGACATCCCTCACCATCACAGCTGGTGGCCACGCAAACGGCCCATTTCCAACCCTGCAAACAGAAAAACAAACCTAAAAAACCTGACAGCGCTCGTTAGCAAAAGAAAAACAAAGCTCACATGTCTGTGGGTGGTGATCACGAGCTTATTATGGTCTGTGGATCCGTAGCTTTGATTTGCAGCTGTGCAGCACCAGCCTCTGCAACAGGGCGGGACACCGAGCCACAGGATCTCCAGGAACCGCGGCAGGTCATTTACCAGCCGTAAACGTGGGCTCTGTTGTGATGTGGAGCTGCGAGCTTTACTCTCTCAAATGAATTACAGAACTCTTGGTCCCGCGCCCGGACGCCCTCTAATTTGCTCGCATTTTTATAGTAGCCACCAATTTGCCGAGGCCACTTTGACCAACAGCGAACTTATGGCAGAGCATCTGCGCTTCAAAACATTTCCTATGGACACCAGATGCCTGCATGTGAAAAACATCCCGCCCGCTGTAATGTATTCAACAGCACAGATCAATTAGAGATGAAGTGCCGGGGAGCATCTGGGGAAGTGTGTGGTGACGGTTTGGCTGGAAACACCATGTGAACGCAGATTACTCCACAACTTCTGCGTAAATATCCAGAGGTCACAGGCGACAGAGCATCTTTCTGTTCATCAGCACACGGAGCCAAAATTAACTTCGGCCACGCGTCACACTTCCTGTACTGTACGTCTTATTTGAGTCACAGTCATCTGCCAGTGTGTGGAACTCTCCAGGCATTTCCACCTCGAATTCCTTCTTCCTGTGTTTGCACGAGCTGAAACTTCAAACAGGAACCGAGGAGCTGAAAGTGGAACAAAGACTTTAAAAGGCTCCTAAATATAGTCGCGCTTGGTTGTTGCACATATTTGCGCTCGTAGAAAAATAGCAGCATTACTCCTGGTTGTATTTTTACCAAACTAAATAGGAAATAGTTGCGTAAGAAGCAAACGCCAGAGCTGACTGGTGACATCACAGGGTGGAATGGAAATGTGTTGATTTGCAGGGTCAAGAAACTTTGACACATCGAGGTGGAAGCTGAGCTGAATCAGGTTCAAAGTATTCAACTCAATTCTTGATTTACTTGTTCTTCTGTATTTCTCCTCCACTCAAAAATGTGCTCATTGTTACTTGACTTCCACGTTTGACCTTCACCGAGCAGAACGACGTGTGTGAGGTCGACACGACGATCAGCTGACGAGTGTGAAGAGAGTCAGTGCGAGTGTACGAGCCCGACTCTGACCCACATGAAGACGTGGTATTAACTATAGACTGTTTAAACAGACGTATCGATTCTGGGTCTGGAACGTGAAGCCTTTTAACAGCCAATGAGAAAATGACTCGACTTCTCATTTGATTATAACGCCAGTGAACAAAAAGGAGTTTATGTCTCAGTCTCTGGTTTCAAGTCTTCTTCAACACAGCTGATGTTCACTCAGTAAGTTATGATCCAGTTAGAGACCAATAGAGCAAAAAGCAAACGGTAACGTCAGTGTGGATTTTTAATTTTATGACAGTTCTTCTCCACTGGTTTGTTGATCTGCTTCCAAAGATATGAGATGAGAGATTCTTTTATCAGTTCCACTTCTGGGAAATGGGCAAAATTATCCCATTAGCAGAGGATGGTTTCGATCCATCGACCTCTGGGTTATGGGCCCAGCACGCTTCCGCTGCGCCACTCTGCTGACACACACACTCTGTGGGATTTGAACTAGCAATCACTGGTGGACAGACTGGTGCACTAGGGCTTTGATTACAATACGAAACACAACATATTTTCCTTTCTACATATAATTTAGCTTGAAAAATATGGTGTTGGACACCACCTCATAATTTTCTATATATTTTTTACGTTTCCTTCCCCTTAAGTATTGCATGTTACTTATTATTAATTACTGAAGCTTATTTTTTGACTCTTACTGATGTAATATTGCAAATTTCCCCATAGTGGGACTAATACAGGATTATCTTATCTTGAGAGGAGAATATTATACTTTTTAATTAACCATTTATCTGATGGTTAACGTTTCAGATTCACTTCTTACACTCAAAACCACTGTTTAGAATAAACTATCGCTCTGTATCCACCAGTTATAAGATTAAAAATGCTGCTTAGTCATTAAAACAGTGATAAAATCCTTCATGTAACAAACAATATAATGATATTCTTCTGCATTATGACTGCTTGTATTTGAGCGGATACACAAACAGTTTGTCTGTGAGCTGCAATTCTAGCTCAAGCACAAGCTTTTGTCCAGATATTCCTGAGACAGACAATGAAACCAATAAAGGTTTTTTTCATTCAGTGATCCAGACTTCCCCCCCCCCCCCCCCCCCCCCCCCCCCCCCCCACAGCATCTCTGGATTCCAGGGACTGAGTGGAATGCGTCCCCCATAAGTCACCAGGGCGACCCCCTTCTGGTGTCCGAGGAATTCCCGGCGTTTGGCTGCTCAGACTGTTTTCACAGCGCAGACAAGTGTCCACGCTCCCTCTGGTAAACTGATCCCGACCACACAGGAGGAGCTCCCTCCCCCCCCCCCGAACTACCGTCAATCAACACCTAATACTCCGGGCACAGCTGATCGAAACCACGTGGAGGAACTGCTGCTTCCAATTCGACCAAGAATGTGCTTATATAACTGTGAGAAGAAGAAGAAGAAGAAGTGGGCCACTTCCATGGCTGTGGGCCTCCTATGGATCTGAGTGTATAGGAAGCAGAGTGCGATCAAAGACGGGGGAAAAGAGGGCAAGAGGTAACGGAGAGGATGCAATAACACGACGCGATAAGTAAAACCAGATCGACGCTGTTAACGTCTGCAGCGTGGAACCGTTTGAAATCTCTGGCACCATTAATCAACAGAACTTAATGATATTATCTTCGGCTCTGAGGCAGTTTTACAAGGTCACACTTCATGTTTTATTTCTGCTTCTTTGTGCTGAGTGTTGAAAGACGATCTGTCAACTCTCGTCACATCAACGTCTCACAATCTCACACAACACTTTCACTTTCCTTTTCTCATGCAAACGTTCTGTCTTTTTGTCTTCTGCTGATGCCGAACCGGGGACTTTCGTTATTTAAGATGTTTTCGGGGTCATTGTTGACATGAGGAGAGAATGATTGTGGTCTGCAGGTGGCGGTGATGTGCCAATCATTTCCAATCCTGCCATTAGAAGAAGAAGAGGAAGGTTTGAGCAACAAATACAACAAAAATACTGTTTAGACCATAGACTGGATATAAAGATGGACGACATGACAGTTCCCCAAAAGTGAAGCCAAAACGTCTTGTTTGCCCCCTTGTGGCTGGCTGTGGTATAGGTCATAAATCTGCCTGCTCAGTGTCCAAAAAAAAGCAAAATACACGTCAAATTAACATCTCGTAAAGATGGTTTCTGTCATTTCAGCTAGTTCTTATCACACTGATGCAAATCTTTCGTTGTTCATGTTTATATTTAGTCTGTGGTTTTAAATTGGTCTAATTTACGTCTTTACATACGACCTCAAAACGAGACCCGTTCTCTTGTGTCTACATTTAAAATAGTTTCTAAACATTGTGCGTTATCTCCTCATGCAACAGTTCAATTTGTTTTACGTTTAATTCGACCTATGGGAGTAAAACACATTTCCACTGTAATAGCCTGCAGAGAAACTCAACAACATTTAAAAAAACCCAAAAAGAGACGAGTCGTTGGATCTGATCTGTTTCCAGGATGTGTCTCTGTGTTTCTACAGCTGTCCTCAGCCTCGTCTCCCCCCCCCACTGTCCCTTTACCCCATCATAAAGGACCAGACTCACTCCTTTCTACAGATCAGCCTCAGATCTCACAGACCAGGTCAGACTCTGACGTTTCAGGGGCTTTGGTGCATTGTTCTCACCGGACAGAACAAACACTTGGGAATTCTCTGTGTACGAGTGTTGTTAGTCAGGGATGAAAAAGTCTAATTGAGTTTCCATTCCTTTAGTGTATATGTACACAAAGAGCTTATTTAACAGGTATATATGTACTTATATTACAAGTATTATACCATATACTTATAATATAAGATATACAGGTGCTTATATTCTAAGTATCTCCTACAAATGTCAAGAAAAGTAGAAACTAAGTTTTGGGTAAACATATTTTATGTTTTATATTTTATATTATGTAACCTAGCAACTAATTTCTGTTTATCTGGTAGATGATGGGTGACTGATAATTACCCAATCAGGGAGCGAACGTGGGTGACTGCATAGTTTCCAACAGTCTTGAGTTTCTGTTCGTCCAGACTGAGACAAAACTCCAGGGTTTTCAAAATAAAATGGGATCAGCAGCTTTTCCAAGAAATACTGATGTCATTTAGAAACTGGTTCAGACTCATGGGCCTCACATGTATCTTGGTTTTAATAACACCCTAAAATCAATATGATGTAACGTGTAAAAAAATCCATTTTGCTCATTTTATGTGCGACACATGTCAGCACCACATTTCCACTCTGGTTCTTTTGTGAGAGAAGAAACATTTGTACGTTCCTGTCGTGAAACACCTGCTTCTCCTCATCAGGTCACGATTAAAAAAGAAAAAGCTCGTGATCGCTCTGCCAACGATAAACTATTACCAGACTCGGTTTTTTCTGCAGTGGTTGGAGAACACAGGTGCCGTGGCGTGAAGACGAGCGATGAAGACGAGCGATGAGGACGCAGCAGCGTCGCCAAACACTAATATCATTAACTCATAAAAACACAGAGGAGCACGGCTGGGGGAGCAGAGGTGACTGGTTAATTAGCCTGAGCAGCTGGTAGACTGAGGTGTGTGTGTGTCTGTGTGTGTGTGTGTGTGTGTGTGTGTGTGTGTTTTATTGGTTTGACACAATGATCTAATACATTGTCAGAGCAGAGGGTGATAAATGACTTATTCACAAAAATCATAACAAATAAAATCATTCACCTCCTTGTATAAGAATATAGATTTTTGCCTTTGACGCCTTTTCAGATGTAAGAATGTGATGTTTTTACTTCCCAGCCACCGACAACAGAAGAATAAGAATAATCATATCTTCTTTGCACATTAGATTTGTCTGTAGTTCTTATAGATCTAATGAAAGTTTATTGAATAAATGACCTTATGGCCTTTGAATTAAATAAAATAAAAAGGTCTTTCCAACACATTTCACATTCAGTGCTCACAACAAAGCTTATCATCGACTTCCATCCTAAAATATCAGAGTTTATCAAATATAATGGAACAATGGTATTTAACTCCTCTCACGTCCAAACAGAGCGAGTCACATATTCCCTGAATCTCTATTTATTTCATGTGTTTGCGTTGGGGGGGAAGTGACTTGAGGAAACCAGGGAAACAATGAGACGCCACCAAAACAAACCGCCCCACCCAAATCGACCCAGCTCGACCCATCCTCCTCCTCCTCCTCCTCCTCCTCCTCCTCCTCTTCCTTCTCTCTCTCCCCTCCTCCCGTCATCAGGATGACGACAGCCGGGGGGGGGGGGAGGCGGCCCCGCCCTGGATCAATAGAAACAGTCAGCGTGTGTTTATGTGCACAAAAGAATAAGGAGAAGCAGAAACTGTGTTTACATGAACTGAACTAATGTGAAATCAGCGTTCACATGCAAATATAAGTAATCCGATTACTGAGGTGACATATTGCTAGATTAGAAAAAGGTTTTATTTCAAGAGACAAATAGAAAAAAGGCTGTTTTTTGGAGATTTAAAAGTATCTGGAGTGAAATACAGCCGAGGTTCCACCATTTAACTTCAGGTATTCATATGTTGTGTCTAGCAGAGTGAGAGGAGGCTCCTAGCAAAGTGGAGCTACCGTTACGTGCTCCCGGAGCCATGTAGAGAGTGTGTAGCCACCAGAGTTAGGTCTAATGTTAACTAAGCACATGTGGAGATGTTTATGTTGCCTGTGAGTCAGCACAGAGCTCAGGCTCAGAGTCTGAGTTGTGATTCGGTCCGTTAGGTTCCTGATTGCTGCTGGATCTCAGCACCGATCCATCGATATTTTCCCTTGGAAGTAAAACTGAAAAGTGTGAAGCTCTGGACCGAACACAGTAGATGTGAAATTGGCCCCCGAGACTCAGAGACTCCAGTTGGGAGTCAGCGACAGAGTTACTTATTGAAAAATGTGTTTTTTGGCAAGTGACAGATGATGGAAGTGTTTCTGTTCCATTCCCCAAACCTTCAGCTGACTGAAGCTGCGGGTATCAGAGGAATGGATTTTTCAATTTTCGTCCTCCACTTTATCAGGAAGACAATTTTTGAGAGGGAAACGCATTTTTCTCTGAGATGAACGAGCTGCACGAAGACGCCATCATGAGTCTGACCTGCTCTTAATGTTTAGGCGCTCACAGCACATATAGAGTTAGGTAAAGAAAGTGTCGGTGTTTTAAATCAGAGACAGGAAATGTTGACTTTACCGACTTATAACTGAAAAACATTACATATTTCAGGCTATGTTTTAAACTCTCCTTCCCGGCCTGTCCACCGGTGTGATAATAAATCATTGTACCTCTTGCAAAAATGGTGCAATCACGGTCAAACGTAGCGTTCAACCACTTCTGGGCTCTGCAGATGTATATCAGTTTATATTTCTTGGCACGGCCGCCATCGAAAACGCACACTACATGCGGAGCTACACCTCATTTAGAGAATATTTATTATTGCCCAGATGTGGTTTTTACATTCTTTTTCAACAGACAGTTTAGTTTAAGGGAAGAAATAATGGGAGCGGTGAAAGAAAAAGGGCAGCGGAATCAAGTTGCTCTACTTTCACTGATCACTGATAAATGTCACAAACTGCAAAACACGTCATGTTATCTGAGGTTTTCTCTCCGGTGGAGCCGCCCTGGGCTTTGAATCACTCATCTGGTGACGCACACACGGGAAAAAATGGATAAACAGTCGGATGCAGGGGATTCTTCTGCATGGTCACGTCCCCAGTGTGTGTCTGCAAGTGTGTACCGACCTGTGTGTGTGTGTGTGTGTGTGTGTGTGTGTGTGTGTGTTCATCGGCATTGTGACTAATGAGTCTCAGGCCCAGCAGGTTACAATTCAACTACCTCCGACAAACACACAAACTCACATGCATGAATTCTCCCAACTCACTCACTCACTCACTCACTCACTCACTCACTCACTCACGCATACAGTAGGAATGTGATCTGCAGGAGAAGCTCTGGGCCGATGGCTCTTCTGCAAAGTGCCACACGGAGACGGGCGGCTGCCGTCGTGAGCTGCAGCTGCAGAGGAACACTACAGCCCCCCCCCCCTGAAAAAAATACAAGTGCACCACTAATCTGCGGATACACAATCTCAACGGCTCCTTTCATGCACCGGTCCGGCCCTGGAGAGAGATGGAACCACCCACACAAAGAAAAATGGAAGAATGTCCAGGATTACATAATTTGTGGGCTTTATGTAAGAGCAAGGGCGAGTCAGTGAGTTGGAACGGTCCTTTTTAGGGCTCTTCTCTCTCTCTCTCTCTCTGACTGGGTGACTGGATGGGTGGATGGTTCGTGTGCCACTGGCGATGCCCCAGAGCAGTACCTCTGTGACAAAGACTGGCACAGATGGCGGCCCAGGGCTGGCTGCCGTTCAGGGTACCAAATGGCATGCCACAACAGGTCCAGATGGACTCGGGCTCTCGGTTTTATTTTTGCCTCTGAATAGATGGAGGATAAACAGCGAGGCAGACACGGGAGTGAAGGAATAAGAGAGAGAGAACAGGGGAGGCGGGAGGGGGGGGGGGGGGGGGCAGAGGAACAGGGAAAAAATAAACACACGGAAAAAAAAGGATCTGGTGGAGAAGTGGCAGCGTGAAAAGACAACGAGACAAACAAATCGATCAGGCTCTCTTCCAATCTGTCCACTTTGTTCTTCACAGGATTCACCAGCTGCATCTTTCTCCAGCTTCCCAGCATCAGAGCTGAGTCACAGAAGTGAGGCCTGGTGGAAGAGTATCTGACTGAAGGAGAAATAGTGTGTCTGCAGGAGTCTGCCACTTTATTTTACTATTAAATATCCTCTTTCTCCTCGGGTATAGTTATTATAGAAACTACTGTACGATTTGTCTCTGAACATATGAAGGTGAGAAAGCACAAGTAGATTTCCAGAAATAGCCACAGGTGGTTCTCGCACATTTCTGCTGGTTTCCAATTGGCCCAGATGAGACGTTTGATTGCTGCCTATGGTCCAAACCTGAGAACGTGTACAGCACGAGGGAGCGGGCGAAAGGAAAAGTACAAATTTGAGAAACGAAAGAAAGTCCTCCTCGTTCTTTGTGTGGACTATAAGTGTCTGAAGGCTGCGAGCGATTGAGTGTTATTCCACAGACCAGCCTTCGAGGCAGCAGCCAGGGGATCGAGGCGGCTTTCAGAACTCATGTGCTAACAAATTATTTTCTCCTGCAGGATATTACATTTTCTACAAGAGTCAGGTTTCCTTATAAAACATACAACCCACAGGAAATTCTCTAATGCACTGCGGCACTGAACTTAACCTGGGACGACCTTTGAGCTGCGGTATCCAGGTTAACGTGGAATCGGAGGATAGAAGGGTTTGAAAGAGACGTCTGTCCAGTGTTGAAGTTTGACGTGGCACAACCTTTGTGAAATAGCTCCATGGTTTCATTCATCCAGGGAGGAAGGGAACCCGCTGCTCCCTCGTGACCATCCACAAATCAGGGAGCAGCTCAGTCTATTCTTAGAATGAGATTTTTTCCTCCTCACAATTAGAGTCAATCGGTGCAGATTCTGTTTAATAATCTCTGCAGCATGATTACAAATGGATTTCTATTCTGAGGGCAGCAACGGGCGACACTGGGTTCGCTGAAGGAAGCGGGAAACCCTCAACCCCGCCCCCGACATGAGTCCAAAAATAAATCCAAAGATACAGAATAATGGTCGTGAACAACCACAGAGCATCCGAAGCTTGGCCGTCACAGGTCTGTGCTCGGATGGGCTTCTACTGGATATTACATTTTCTTAATAATAAGGATTAAAACAGTGTCTATTGAAGACGATTGTTTGGTGAAGCAATCCTGGATCTGCACCAAAATTGAATGGGTTCTTCCTCCACCCATTCCGCACTCTTCCACTAAGTTTCGTAGTAATCCATCGGATAGTTTTCGTGTGATCCTGCTACCTAACAAACAAACCGTGGCAGATTTAATGATAAGGGCCTTAAAGCAAAAGTAAAGGTTACTGAGCAACAGCGCCCTCTGCAGCCACAGGGGATAATTAATTCTGTTCAGCTCTGAGCAGTTAAATGTTTCTTTAATATGCAGAAAGCAAAACCTATCAAAAAATTGCACACAATACAGTTTTGGAACTGGATGTTATTATAGGGCCCAGCAGCTCACTCGGCCCCCGGGAGCCTCCCAGGTTAATCTGTCTGTGTGTGGCTGAGACCACCGGGAGCGTCTGCCTCCTCCTAACCAGCAACCTACTGAATACCAGTTCCTAATAGTTATTGGTTCTTATTAATTGGCTCAATGATGCGTTTGCGTTGCTTCCCCCCGTCGTCAGGTGTGCGACCAGCAGCTGCTCCAGGTACAAAGTCAAAACGACCCGGTACAAACATGCAGCTGCGCCTTGAAGGCATCGCGCTCACGTCTCTGCTGCAGGATTGCCGAGCGGCTTGATCATGTTCAGAAAGTAGACCACACGGAGTGAGCCATGAATTATTAAAGCTGCAGTAGTATATCGCAGATGAGGCATAACTAGGGCACATTCCAGCACCGCGACTCGGGGCTTCTGGGAGTTTCTCTGGGAGATGGAATGCGTAGTCGGTTGCAGCAGGACAAACTGTACTGTGGCACAGTGTACCCGTCTGCACTGTAACACGCTGTTCCTCCTCTTCCTCCGCATCCTGTGTCAACCCTGCTCGAGTTAAGTGTGTTTGCACTCGAGGTGTTCCAGGCAATGTGGGTCGCTGACGTCGTGTTTTGGCCCCGCGGAGGGAAAAGGAAGCCGGGCCTGCGTTCAGCTGCACCCTGACAAGGTGCCACACCCACATGAATTACATCTACATTCACAATGTATATATGACATATGTGTTTTTTACGATGCCAAAACAAATAATCAAACACGTAAAATAAGCTGCAAGAGGCTGATAATTTGTATTTTCTGTTTAGTTTTGAAAACGTTCCAAATATTAAGTGTTTTTCCCCAAAAGGAAATTACAGAGATTAGCACTAAATTAAAGATAAAGCTCCGTCATTAACTCCAGCGACGCCACAGTGTTGGACGCAGATGGATACAGGAAAGAAAATGACAATAAAATTGAATATAGAGGAAGAGTCAAATGATTCTTGCTGCGTCTGTGGCCACATTTTCCAGAGCTGTAAACTCCTGACTCAGTATTTTTAAACTGTTCCCTCAGTGTGATGATGAAACATTATAAGAACTGTGCTCGTAGCCACATTTTGTATATTTAAAAAGTAACTTCAAACCCAACTCTGATTCTCTGCCACAGACATCTTCCCTCAGAACTTTATAATAAAAACAATAAAAGCTTATTGCAGCTGTACCAGTTTGTGTGGTTCTTTTTCATCCATCTTTATATTCTGCTGCGTCTCTCCTGAGAAACATGTTTGGATGCAGTAGGATGAAATCGGTGGAGAAGGTGAATTCATCATTGTTACCTCCTGTAATTGTGCTTTGTGCAAAAACAAACTTCCATTTAACTTTTTCTCACTTCGTAGTGAAGATTTTGTTTCACGCAGATTTTTGCCAGTTTAGCGTTTTTCCCCGACTCGAAACAGAAACTCACACCTCGTGGGAAAAGATGTCTGGAGAAGATCTGACTCTCACCTCAGACACGTCATCAACAGACAAAAGCCTCTGTGGAAGTCCCTGTGCGATGGAGTCCACACGTGGAGTGTGACTGGGATGTAAGACACAACGTAAACAAGGTCCCCGAGGACACGAGATGTTCTCTGCAGTAGGTTAATCCCCAGTAACTTATATAACCGTCAGCTGGAGCACTTTAAAGAAAGAGCGGAGAGGATGATCCTTATGGATTACTGCGGACTCAAAGACCACAATCTGTCGGTGCACGTAAGGAGCTGTGTGTGTGTGTGTTGGATGAGTTTTAATGTAAAGAAAGGAAACACAAAGTGGGAGTAACACAAACGAGCCCGTCACCTCAAACTGAGAGCTTCACCCCGTTTGCCTGCGTGAACTTCCAGGCAGGATTATCACATCCCAGACTGGGGGAGTCGATACTCGTGTCCTTGAGGGGGAAGTTTCTCTGAAGTTGCTTCAAAGAGAACAAACTTCTTCATGAAAGAAGCTTCTCTGCTCTCTGAGCAACGTGCACGTCCACTCAGATGTTGTTTGAGTCTGCTCAGACATGATGATGCATCACAGAAGCTCGGGGCTTCTCGCTCGGTACCAAGCCTCCGTATGATGCGTCTTTATTTAGTGAATAATCTCCCCACGATCTTTTCCTGTCATGTATGAGTCACGTCTTCTGTAACATTACAGCGTCCGTGACGAGGCGGTGACTTCACGGTGCCGACGCTCTGTCCCTGCAGAGGTTCATAGATGTTAATCCTCATAATTAAAAAGACGTTTTAACATGTTTTTTTATTTATTTTAGGAAAGATCACAACGATCTATGCATTATATAATAACATTATAAAATAATCAGTATCTGGAGCATATATTTGGTTTTCTTACGTCTTGGACCAGGAAGAAACTGGAATGAGGTCACTGCGACCTTTGACCCTTGACCACTGAAATCTAAAATCTGGAAAAGTTCCAGAAAATGAAACTGACTCATTTGCGTTTTCACATCCAGCTCCTCCGGAGAATTTCAGGAGATGTCTGGACTTCAGTGCGTGGAAGCAGAGAAAAGACTGATCTTCCTGTGCGGTCAGCGACGCCACACGAAGATCAGATCATTTCACGGGAAGCAAAGTGCCCTGATATATATTTTTGTTTTCCATTTCTCCAACATGGTGGCAGACGTCGCTCGTACTGGATACAAGTCTCCGAAGACGCCGTGACGAGCTGCTAATTGAGAATCCGTATTCTACTTTGTGCTTTATGTCACTTTTCTCCTCTCGCCTCATCTCCTCAGCGTTTCTTCTTTGCTCACCAGGGAATCCCATCCTGACAAGCCCCCCCACCCCCCCATACAAAGCCAGGGGAAGTTTGTTCTTCTCCGCGGGGAGAATAATTAGCCTCATCTTCCTCCGCTCGCCGTCTCCTCTCCACCCTCCTTCATGCCTGTGGCAATGTGTGTAAATGAGCTCATACCATCGCTGCTAGAAAGCTGGTGCACGCTTCGGCTGCATAACAAAGAGTTCGGCTTTTGTTCTGTCGGAGAGAGACGCAGTTTTCCAACCGCCTCAATGTCATTCGCAAAGAAAAACCCAACAACTCTTAGAAGTAATCAGATGTTTAAAGCAGCCGAGAGGAGACGAGGATCAGGGCGGAAAGATGCAGCATAAATATTATCTATAAATATTCAGTCAAATCCAGCTCCAGTGTAACTAGGTGTTTTTGATGATGACATGTGATCACATTTAAATATTTCCGGAGAAGCCAATAAATAGATTTGAATGAAAACAACAATATAAAATATGTAAATGTAAAATCTGGTGTCAGTTCGAGACGAAAATGTGTCTGAGCAAACACAAAGCTGCAGCTGTGATCTGATTGGAGGTGTATGACAGAGGTTCAACATCCTCATCCTCATCTTCATCATCATCTTCACCATCTTCATCATCATCATCCTCATCATCTCTATGGAAACTACGGCTGAAGGTTGATATCTGATAGCTGCTATGTTTGCAATATGTGCTGCTAGTCTCCACAAATCATGGAATTACACACAATGCACTCATACAAATATGTAAATATATTCAAAGCATGAAATATTGGTGGAACACATATTTAAATGTTTATTTTACTTTTCAAACAGCCTGAAACCTGGTATCTGGTTTGCATATTTAAAATTCTCTCGTCAGGATCTTTAAGACGTTAATTATCTCAATTAAACAAATAACGGACGTCTACAATGATCCACATTTCCATCCGGCTCCCTGAACCGGGTCTTAGAGTCTTATCCACACTGAGCACACAGAGCAGACCGGTCCTCTGGCAGAGCGGCAGCTGTGGTCAGCTCTTCAAAAGCAGCATCGTGGAATGATTGTGCTCAAAGCCGACAGCAGGAGGTTCAAATGTGGCCTTTGCAGATCAAACGGCTCCTGTCGCCTCGGGGCGCCCGGGCCAGGCTCGCTGAACCGTGGCATTTGGAGCTCGCACAGTGAGATATGAATATGTAGCTGTGAGTTTCTTGAAGAACAAAAAAAAGTCCTCGACTTCCTGTGTGGATATGGGTTAGAGACAAACCAGGACAGGGGGAGGTTGCAGAAGGGACAGAGGAAGCCTGAAGTCAGAGAGACACACCGGTGACCGGAGGGTTCGCTGCTCCCCGAGTCCCAGACCTGACAGAGGAAACTCACTGGGAATACAGAGTAATGCTGTTTTCTTTCCTCAGCACTGCTGTCACGCTGCCCTTGAGCAAGGAACTCAATTCTCAATTGGCCGGCTGCAGCTTCAGTAATTGTACTCAGCAGTTCCCAGTGCAGCAGGAACATCTAATATGGAGGGATGATGCAGGAAAAAGCACAAAGCATCACTTCACTAGTTCTGTTTGTCATTACTACTGACCTTCATCAACCCTGCCTCCTCCGTGTTAGGAGATAGGACATGGACCAAACTAAAAAGTCAAATATATATACACATTTAAATAATTTTAGGTAATTATTACACTGATGTATGTTCATTTTTCCATCAAGATGGCAGCGTGATTATCCATGATATTTTGGTTTCATTTTCTGATTGTCGGAAGAAGTGGAGACGCGTCATCCATCGTTATATACAGTCTATGGACTTTATATATAGTATATAGACTTTATATACACTTTATGGACGTTATATAGACTCTATGGATGTTATATAGAGTGTATTAAAATAAAATATTGTTTTTTCCCCCCTTTTTTGGTAGTTTTACTTTTGTTGAAGGGTGAAGAACGGAGGATGTTGCCCCTTGTTAAGATCTATAAGTGATTGATGAATATGGGCTATACGAATATAATGTGATTGATTGATTGATTGATTGAAATGTGCTAAATTGATAAACAGCTGTTAATGCTAACATTAGCTATGAAGCAATAGCAAAAACGTACATAAAGCACCTTTAAAACACATAAACGCTCGAGTAAAGCAGCACATTTATCAAACTTGCTCCCTGGATCCTCACAACTACATCCGGGCTTCTACTGTACGATATCTTGACTTCACTTCTGGACAAATGGAGGAAGTGGAGACCCGTCGTCCATCTTTATTGTCAGTCCATGACGCCGCTGAGCGTCTCCTCATTACATAACGATGCTCCACATCAGAGGTCACATCCTGTATCAAACTCTAATCTGTAGATGTGAGGGGTCCAGCATCTGAGAGTCCGAGGAGGAGCTGCCTCCGGCCCTCACTGATCCTCGCCAGCATCAAGGGCCCGTTAAATAACCAGTGTTTGGAATCTGCACGGCGTGACCCACGACTGTTTATGTAACTCTTGTTCCAGGGCCCGAGCTCTGAGGCGAGAGCGGGTCGCTGTGCGATGGAAAGTCGTCGGGGCTGATATCGGTCTCGCCGTTTAGTTCCACCACAGTGAGCAGTTCACAGTGGAACAGGTTCAACAGAGCAGCACTCAACAGATCTGGAGTCTGGTCTCAAGAAAACACCGTAAGGTCATGGATTTGTTTTGGTCTTGGTCAAAAGTCTGCGACAAATATTGTTGCCTTGAAATACGGTTCACACATTCACGCCCCTGTCATCACGCTGACCTGGATCAACCTGCGATCCACAAACATGCAGTTACCTGGAGAAACCACAGCACGACAGACCGGACTCACACACACACACACAGCCACTGGGTCAGTACTGTTTCTATTAGTTCTGATCAAAGTGCATCCGGAGCTCTGTCAAGGATTCGGTCAGATTTTCGGGCCCCGTTCACTTTTTCTTTGATCAGTTTGATCCCGATTTTAAATTTAAAAGAAAATCTCCCATAAATTATTAAGTGAAAGTTCTATCACGACCGACTGTGCAGACATCACAGTCGGTCAGCATCACGCACACAACGCGGAGAACTCCGGCCTCCTTTGATAAATGAAAAAACGAGTTTAGTGAAGTTTGAAAATCATGTTATATTCCTCATATATCAACATTGTGTTGTATCTGCACTGCATCAAAAAACCTCTAACCCTGCGAAGCCCTGACTGAACAACAGGCTCTACAAACTGGACGAGGTATTTAAATATATTTACGCTTCGTCACGAGGTGCGTTTACATCCACATTTTACAATCTTGTAATATCACAATAAATGGCTTGGGAGAGGTTGAACAGTTAAGGGTTGATTCCCTTTTAAGAGGACAACAAGGAAATCACCGTTGACTGGATCTTCTTCTCGTTTCTTTCTCTAATGTTTCACCTCTCTGGTCGAGCCCCAGGTGTTTATGCTGCTCTCCGCTGTCTAATTGGTCAATTATCATGATTGTGTGGTGGGCTGCAGACACACACACACACGCACACACACACACACACACACACACACACACACACACACACACACACACACACACACACACACACACACACACACACACACAAACCCTTCCATTATTCATTCTGCTGTGGAGGCAGACTCTTTTCTCACCACAGCCCACCTAAGGGAGTTATTAGAGAAGTGGGAAATGAGTCGATTCCTGATCCCTCTCTATGTGTTTGAACCCGACCTCCATGTCCCCCACACACACACACACACACACACACACACACACACACACACACACACACACACACACACACACACACACACACACACACACACACATGCACAGTTCACTTTCAGAGTCAAATCCATCGGAAGTAAAGAATGGAAACAACTGACTGTATCTGAAATCTGGTATTTAAAGAGGAAACTATTGGGAGTAAAACGTGGAAACAGGTTTTTATTTCTTGTGCGTCTTCATAAAATAAAACAAATATATTTACTCATCAGAATAAAATCAAATGACCATGGGACCAGCCTGGTGAAGAAGCTGTGACACTCAGAGAATGGAAGAAATGTTCAGAATGTTTTCTGACAGGAATTCTTCTAAATGAGAGCGAGCATATTTTATTTTTTGTAGATAACTACAAGGTCGGACAGATGTTCTCAATTCCACGGAGATAGAATCTAATCTGAAGCATTTTAAACTGTGGCTCATCTCCCTCTGAGGATTAATAAAGACATGATGCTCCTGTTCGTCCGAACTGTCTGTTTCTGTTTCTGTGACTGTGTTGCACATCAGACTGTAAATAAAGAAGAACGCCGCGTCTCCACTTCCTCCCACTGTACAAACACGAAGCCAAAAATATCTTGGATACAGGAGGCGGAACACGGAGAGGAGCCGAGGTCGAGGACAGAAACCATCTTGGAAAACATCTCATTTTCCTAGTTTGGCCCATGTCCCATCTGTTAACATGGAGGAGGCTCCACCTCAGCCCTGATGTGTCATGTGCAGCAGCTGCAGCTCACATTCCAGAGGATGCTTACATACCAAACATACATGGACCCTGACCTCCGGATAACAGGAGCATCCCTCACGCCGCGGCTCGGCTCTGCCCTCACACGCCCTCAGTGAACGTGGAGTCAAGTCCTTCACGTTAGAATGTGAAGGGGATTCGTCGTTTGCAGATTATTTTTGGGATTTGAAAACACTTTGGCCTCTTCGCACCTTATCCAGCACGAAAGCTGCAAACTGAAATTCATCATCTGTGGTTATTCACTGCTGCATTTCGTTTGTCAGTTGTAACCATGAACACAACACGTGAGCTTCAGAGACACACATGTGTATTAATAATTAATAATTAGCAGTTCATTGTTTTAACTCCATTAAGCGCCGATTGATTTACGTGTGACTCATGATAAACATAAAGAATAATGGCTACAAGTTTAGGTTTTAACGTCACGCCTTACACCATCACCGAGGTGGAAGCAGCTCTGCAGCACAACCCTCTCGTTAAGATTCACAGGATTGAAGATTTGGTTTGCAAATTAGGGGACACACACGCACACGCACACACACACACACACACACACACACACACACACACACACACACACACACACACACACACACACACACACTGTAAAAACCCTGTCAATCACCACACAGGAAGCAGGAACAGTGAACCTGCAGCTCCACGATGGACGAACAGGTAGAAATGAACCTGCTAATTAATCAGTCATTAATTATGTGGCAGCTTTACGACGAGGGAACTGAAAACAATCGACCTTATTACACCTCAGCAAACGACGGCACGCTGACCTTTACAAATCAATGAGAGCAGCCGGGGGGGGGAGGGGGGAGGGCATTATGCAGATGTGCTAAAAAATAAACCAGAGACACGCCCCCACACCTCTGGGAGATGTGAGGGTGTTATATATGGTTTTATATCTCCAGGATTAAAAACATTAGCTGGAATAAAGAATATATCTGATGTAGATCCAGTCGTTACAGTTCATCACAATCACTGTATCAACACTTCATTGTAAACACACATAGACGACGTCAGCAGCACGTACGTGTGGAATATTTGATTTGTACATTTGTGTGGTCGTGAAAGTGGAAGTTTTTGTGTTGGAGCAGGAGCCTCAAGGACTTTATTCATCTTGTGATGAGTGTTGAACGCAGAAAGTCACACAACGTTTTTTTCTGTTTCATTATTATTTATGACCAAACAAACATTAAAAAACGTTCAGCGTTTGTATTCTGACGACGTACGAGGAGCTGGTGACATCATGACATGATGTCGGTCTCGGTGGTGTGACATCATCGCGTCATGGATTTCCAAGCATCTCAGCGACTCAGCGCTCACACTGTGTTTACAACAGGGAACGCTTTGTCTGATTTTATTTATTGGATTTTTTACTGACTCTGTGACGCAGCCTTGGGTACTTTGATAAGAGCTTCATAAATTCAAGTCATTATTATTATTATTAATGTCTTGTTTGTTTCTGTAGAATCTCCAGGGTTCAGTACCTCGTAACAACATTTACATGGACACCAATAATCTGACTCTTGACCTTATTATACGATATGATTTATATTACAATGTTTATTTGATTTGCTAATAGAATATTCCATTCATGCCCGTTTACATGTTACAGAGCAGAGTGCGATTATGACTCAGATCAACTTCATGTCCGACTTCCTGTTTACACTCAGGTCATGTGTTGTCGAGCAGCTGGTAACTCCCTGAAAATCATAATTAGATCAAGACGTATTCATGTCCACATAATGTGACCAAGGTCAGAATAAACTGAATATCTTATTTATATTCTGACTCTGTCACTTTGGGCTCTGACAGATTATAACAAGCGGTTTTTAATATCTCCTGACATTCGTCTGTCTCTCCATCAGCTGAGTCTGGTATTTGCAGCCCTAATGTTTCCTGTCATGTCCTGAGCTGTGTGACAGACGTGACAACACAACCGCTCGCGCCAGACGGTGCGTGAAAATGTACACAACCTTATCCTTGTCGTACAATTTAACTACTGACTTAACAAATGTAATCTCACTTAACTGAATAAAACAGCCTGTGCGGGCCACGGGGCCACGACGTGTCGTGAATAAAACATGAACCCTTAATATTAAGAGAGAATATAAGAATCGCCTGCTCTGCTGTGCGTCTCCTTTACCGACACAAACAAAAGACTGTTTATCATCTGATCTGAACGTCCCGTTAGTTTAGCAGCTGATGTATGCACAGTGCAGCCCGGAGCATCTTCAATGCATAAATTTAAAACACACTGTTTTCTGAGGCTTTGTGCTCGGACACGATAAGAGGAGCTGCTGTTCCCCTGTTAACCTCCCGCGGGCGTCCGTCCCACTGCTGCTGATACTGAAGGACAATTTGAGAGGGGGGGACATAGAGACGTTTGGACAGCAGGACGCAAACACCACAGGATCTACAGTGAAAATACATAAAACAGAGACGTCTGAATGTGTAGAACGTATTGTTATTATATGAATTTCTAATTAAAAAGCAATGCAGCAGTTGTTATGATACTTTTGAAAACTTTTGATAAATATTTAGTATATTTATTTGAATTGCTCTGCAGCAGAAACCTTCTTCTTGGTTTGTTTTCTTGTTAATCTCTTATGTTAAAGGTGATTTATTCCTTTGTTTTTCAGCATAATTACACAAAAAACCACTGAAGGGATTTCCACCAAACTCGACGGAAGGATTGGACGTGGACCAAGAAAAGAATTTGGCGTGGATCCGGACAAAGGGCAAAGGGGCGGATCAAGACGTGTTTCACCCCCTTTTCTTTCGGGCGTTTTTCAGAGAAAGAAAACAGGCATAATTAGAAGACTGATATTTATGAGCTGGTGCAATTTGGTGCACGTCCAAGTAAAAATATGGATCCAGCAGATTGAAACGTGGTTTGATAAGGGGACGGCTGGGACTTGGCAGAGGTGTCATTCTAGTTTGCATCTTCAATTATTCATCTGGTGCAAAAAATCTCTCATTTCTTTGTTTCTGCCCCTTTTTTCTTTTCATGTATTTCGACAATTTCTTCATTCAATCATCACTCGCTCGGTGCTGCTATCACACAAGCTGCAGGAACAATCACTCTAATCCCTGTTTGTCTTTCCTGAATCCCGTCTGTGCATGACATCACATGCAAAAACAAAAAATACAAACATATTTAATGGAATGGCTCTGATTGGGTTTTTTTTCTGTCGCAGTGAAAGAAGCAGGAGGTGAAGCTTGACTCTTCCTCTCGTAATGTCAGCTGACTAATATGAGAGCGCACGGATCACCGCCTAAACTCATTACCCGCACTGTTTCCACCGCCGCACGGTGACTGCTCATAATTAGAGGCGTCTGACGGCGGCATCAGTTTCATCGATTATCAGAGGGCGTCTGGTCTCGGGAGGTTGTACAGTGTGTCCTACGTCCAGGTACTAATGTGTATTTACATATAATTATTAAAACACATTGGCACAGTGACGACACACTATTTATATTTAATAAAATGTGCATAATAACCTGTATTTACTTCTTATTATGTTAATCATGGCTCCTTTTTACTGTTTACATACATGTTAAGGTTCAATTTATTCCGCCTTTACATGCAAAAACAGATTTGTCCTTTTCACTAAACATCCACGCTTCCTTTACGTTGGTGTTTTTCCGACAACGACAAACATGGTGACGGTTCTTATCTTTGGGAAAACAGGAGGAAAATGAATTGATATTCTCTAAAGATAAGAATAAATTAATAAAAAATAAATCAAACCCTAATCTGCATCAACTCAACAATCCCACAACTGCCACTAATCAGCGTCTGCTCTATTTATCCAATTAGCTGAACAACGCACCATTAGTTTGGCTCCGTTGACTCAGATCGACTAATATATTTATTATATTTAACTACACAGTGTTTGAATTACAGCCACATTCAACCTGTGTTTCAAAACTATCAGAAACACGAACAAATAAATCATTTCACACATACTTCATAATTGGAGGGTGTCCAATTTGCTACCATGGAGGAGGCAGGGTTTCAGACCTGTACTGCAGCCAGCCTCCAGGGGGCGGCCAAAACATTCTGACTTCATATTTCGGAGCTGTCTTGTTGTCAAACTTTACATAAAGTCTACGATCGGTATCAGTAAGTGTGAGAATGTGTGTCTGTGTCGAACGTATGAACGATGACAGACGTTTGCTCAAAGTGTCGGAACCGTCAGATCCAATAATCTGACATTCAGAGGAGGTGGCGTGAGCTGAAAACACAAGTCAGTGTAACATAAGCTTTTCGGAGTCAAACTATGTTAATTAAAGCGACTGTATTCACTCATATTTCATAGGAGCCACAGAGCCGAGCCTCTGAAGTCGAGCTTTAATGAGATAAACCGACTTATTGGGGTTAATCAGCTTAAACTGTTCACTGCCGTCCTTTGTGACGCTCGCTCCACAGACAGGTCCACAGTCACTAAGCCAATTTCATCTCCTCTTGGATTACTGCATTCGACGGGGGGGGGGGGGGGGGGGGGGGGGGGGGTGGAGTGAATTAAACGCTCGGTCACGTCAACAGCAGCGGAGGTGAGCTACGATTGGTCCAGTGCGAGAGGTGCGTTAAAGTTCAGAGATGTCGTTTGTTGTTAGTTTAGATTCGGCTGGTTAATGTGAGATAAAGCTTTTTTGTATTTTAAGTGTTTCTTATCTTTTCTGGCCCTTTAATCATCTCCTCAGACTCATCTTCAGACTCGTCAGACCCCGGGTGAGGAAACATCTTAAAGCTTGTTAGTTATCGTGAAAACCCCAAAACTACAGCACAGTCCCTCAGAAGAGCTCGTCCATCAAGGCCCAACTGTTAAATTGAGTATTTAACATCCGTGGATCTGCACCAGAATGTAACGAGCTCTTCTCTGACCCTTCTTCCATCCTTCCACTGAGTTTTGTTGATATCTGTTCAGCAGTTTTTGTGTAATGATGCAAACTAACAGACAAACAGACACAGATGAAAACAGGATGGCGGATGAAGCTAAAAGTCAATGACCGGAGCCAATCCCAGCTGGTACTGGGCGAGGGAGGCGGGGTTCACCCTGGACAGGTCGCCAGTCCATCAGAGTTTGTTTTTGCCATCTGCACATCAAAGATAAGACTCTGAAGGTCAAAGGTCAGAGAGCAACTCTGCCTTTGTGTTCAGGTCCGGAGGTTAAGTGGACGGAGCTGGTCCAGAGACGTCAAGGTCAAAACGTCGGCTTTTCAACAAAGACGCCGACTTCTCATGACTCAGGACAAATAATTACAGAGGAAAACAACTTCACGCATCTTCTCTGATCTTCTCATGACAAACGCTGTTTAAACACTAATGTGACTGTTCAACTTCTTACTCATAAGTGAGAGTTGTTTTTACCACTCGCAGCACAAAAATATCTGTGGTACGAGTAGGATATTGTATTTTAACAGTAACCAGTTACTATTTCTATGTCTTGATTCTAATGGATTATGTTTGACGATGTTTGCATTTGCCAAATACAAACTTTAAACTGACGTATTGACCCCTGACATCTTCTCATCCCTGAACTAAAATCGACATCATCAGATGAAATGAAACCTGAGACTGAGACGTCCTCACACGTTACGGGACAAAAGTGACATTTCCAGGAAGAGTCGACGCTATTTAAACTTTAAACGTCAGCAGGTCATCGCTCTCTGTACAGAAGCAGCACGTTGGAGGCAGAGAGCCGGAGGCCGACGTCCGGGCTCTGACTCAGAATCACAAGACCAGCAGCATGGAGCCGGCCCTTTCAAAATAAACTCATCAGAACAGATCCACCCGATATTCCCTCTGCTCCTCAGACGGCTAATTTCATCACTGTGTGTGTGTGTGTGTGTGTGTGTGTGTGTGTGTGTGTGTGTGTGTGTGTGTGTGTGTGTGTGTGTGTCAGCAGCAGCCTGCTATGACAGGGTTGCATAAGACGTGTGTGTGTGTGTGTGTGTGTGTGTGAGACAGTGCCCAGTCTGATGCCAACAGAAGGTTACTTTAGATCACACACACACACACACATGCACGTCTCTCTATAGTTGTGAGGACACTCATTGACATAATGCAGTCCCTAACCCCCCCCCACCCTAACCTTAACCTAAGTCTTGACCCTATCGGTGTGATTGACACACGGCGGACGATAATGGCAGCTGTGGGGAATCGGAGGCGAAACCCGATGACATCACAGCGTCTTCACGAACATCTTCCATTAATATAATTGATTCACTGGTGGTCACTTAGGCGCCATGTGGGGGCCGTTCACCAGCACAGCCTGGGTCAGGGGTTCAATTCCCACCGGGGCCACGCAGGTCAAAGTGTCAGCAGCAGTGGTGTTACTGTACCGGGCCGTGGACTAATCCCTTCTCCAAACGGCGCTGGTCACACGTGGGCCTCTGACGGGATTACATGTTCAATTAGACAAAAATGTCAGTGTCAGAAAAATGTTGACGCTCTGGAGACGAGTGTCTCCGTCTGTGAGGCTCATGAGCACAGAGCTGACAGAAGTGTAAAACAACAAACAGGCCTCATAACACACTCTCTATATGACCCCAAGTTCAGACCTCTACACACTGAGGGGCGAGTCCAGCGAGTCCACTGTCTCCATGTCATGACCAAGGCCTCGGTTCAGGACATATTTTAGGACGTCCGTGGGACAGTTGGACGTCCTGCTGGTGACGACAGAGCAGAGGATCATGGGATCTCATTGAGACAGAGCAGCGTCTGGCATCTGTCTGAGGAACATCGCTGTTTTAACTTCGACTACAAAAATGAACGGTGATTGGTCGATGCATTTATTCGTAGAACGAAAACTCACAAGACATTCAACCCTCTGTGTGAAAGTGCTTTTCAAAACAAGAGCTGGCAAGAAGGTGCAAATCGCCCTCGGTGTATAAAAGACGTTTAGTTTAAATGTGTTTAGAACTTTGTTGTTTTGTTCCCGGTGAACAAAAAAACACGTAGAAGTTTTTTCCATCTAATTGGGTCGAACTCATTGAACGATGAGGTGTTTATTCGAGGTCTAATCTCACCTCTGTGTTATTTGGCTGCGTGTAAACACAGTTCGTGTTTGTGTGGTGTAACCATGACTTCTGGGCCTCGGGTTCATTACTTCCACTGACAGTCACCGAGCGTTAATGAACCTTTGGCTTGTTCCTGCTGCTGAGTCACAAATGGACGAGGAGGAAGAACTGCTGCACTCTGGTTTTGGCCGACGTCCACGTTCCCAGCACTGATTTGCTGATGTTGGAGAAAAATCTGGTCTCTGAAGAAACACACTTTGGTTTCTGGATTTTTTTTTTTTTTTTAAAACACGTTTACATTACCAGTGTCCTTATATCAGTCTTATGCAACCAGCCTGGATTGTAAAAACCGTTCATGTGCCACATGCTCATCATACCTCTCTGGGCCTGGTTTATATTTGTGTCAGGGACGTTCTGGGTCTGTGAGCAGAGGGTGAAAAGAGCAAATGTTAAAAATGAACTATGAGCACCAGCGTGTACATGTACTTTGGCAGCAGCCTCACGGACCGACCGCCCTCGAGTTCAATTCCCTGCAAAGGACAAGGACGTGTCAATCAACAGGCATTTTCCGAAGTGCACTTGAGCACAATATGTACCCAGACATTGGAAAACACAGATCAGATTCCCACCTGGTTTGTTAGGAGACACTCAAGCTCAAGTCAGAGTCTGATGTGTGAGTGTGAACGAGGAGAACGTTTCCTCCTTCACTCCCTGAGCGTCTGTTCTCTGTAACTCTGCTGAGTGGGTTCCATCTCCTGTGAGAAGAACTGACTGAGAGTCACAGCTTCAACTGTCACAACCAGCTCCAGGTGAAGAGTGAAGCTGAACTGAGATCAGTTAAAAAGACTCAGAAGTTATTAAAAACCAGAGTTTATCTGCAGGAAACCGAGGGGAGCCCTCGAGATGGGACGGCCCAGTTTTATTCGTTTATTCATCAAAATGTTTCATAATCGTCAACAAAAGGCTGCAGTTAATGATCCTTGTCCTAATGGAAACAGCTCTAATGACTTATAACTGAAATCTAACATCAGTAAATGAATCTTCTTCTATGTCACAGAATGTAAAGACACGAGTCCTCAGCCTGGTTGTCAGCTGCGAGTCGGATTTATCCACTTTTCAAACGCAGTTCAACATGGGTGAAAAAAATCAATTAGGATTTCGGCACAACTCTGAGTTCATTATTAGATTAATCCCACAAAGAGCCGTGATGCGTTAAGAGAGTTAAGCCGTCAGCGGCGACATCAGGGCGACTAGTCTTCTCCGGCTGCCGGTCCCACTGAGATTCTTTTGTTCGCGATCCACAACATTAGCATAATCTTCGGCCAGCGCCCGACGCCGCCTCCACCTGGGCCTCGTGAGCCCAAAGGCAAAAACATCCAGAGGAGGCGTGAAGTCAGGGAGGAGGAGGAAACCTCACCTGAGCTCCCACTGCTCTGGGAGAGAGAGGGAAATGAACCTGGATCGTCTGAAAGACTGAAACCAGCTGGAGAGAAATGAAGCCTGGTTTTATGTGATGTGGTGTTTTTTTTTTACAGCTTTAGCCCCTTAACCCTAAAAACCCTGATCTCTGACCCCCGATGATGCACAGACACAGAGCGAGGTGACGAGTGACAGGGAGGAATTTAAGATCCCTTTGAAAACCGTATAAATTCATGCATGTGGATCCATGTTGTCTGCACCGCTTCAGGAGAACGGCTGCAAATAAAATCAGTTTTCTTTTCTTGTATCTAAAACCTTCTTTTACGTGTATGAGTTTTGTTGCAGGAACAAGTAGGACAACGTTTGAAGTATATGTACATAAGAAAAACTCTGACAGACATGAAGGAGCAGTAATGATAGAAGTGTTGTCAGCAGTGGTAGAATAGGTGAGGAGATTATATTGTATATCTAAGTAATCTAGTTCTCTTCATAATCCACGATCAGGTGAAAAAGATACTGTTCTTAAAAATCAGGGGTTCGGATGTGCGTCATATATTAAGGCACATTGTTGTGGGTCAGGTTTTCGTACCAGGTCCCGTGGATCCGAGTTTCCTACAACCAGAAAGTGTGTGGTCTCACGTTCTGGCCATTATAAGATTATTAAATCTGTCAATATGTTTCTCCCACGTTTTTTAAAAAGGGTCAAGAGTTGAAAATCCCCAGAGTGTGCAGGAGAGATTCAAATGAGGTGATAACTCAAATATCAAGTTTCTAATGAAAATCATTTATCAGTCTCATTATGAATTAAACCTGGTTTGGTCGAATTAGGTTTTCGTGCTCACGTCTATTAACATTAATTCCAACCTGAATAAAGAGTGAGTCCCTCGACTCGGAGCAGCTGAGGAACCTGGACACATTCCACCGGAACATCTCTACATTCTCAAAGGGTCTAAACGTCTTTCATGATCAGCTCCATCAGATGCCTGTGAATCCCCAGTGGTCCGCCCCCCCCACCTGCTGCCGTGCATTACTGGGACCTGACTGAATGAAGCCAGGGGCCGGCGGTCAGAGCACAGAGATGCTGCTGAATGGTCCCGGGGCCCTTGGGTGCTTTGTAGACGGAGCATAAAGAGACACGTCCATTGTTTTCTGATCAATGGGAAATGGACGAAACCGTAAATCTGCCCGGCCTCACTCTGTGCCGCTGGGCTAAGTGATTAAACAAGTGGTGCCAGTTGGCACAAGCTCACCAGGGACTCGCCTGCTCCCACAGTTAGTAGCCACGTAAACAAGAAGCCAGCTTAATAATTTGCCTTTGTAGCTGGTTAATTGGCTTTCTGTGGCGTCTGCCATCCTCGTTTGTAGTTCACAGCAGCAGAGAGACAAGAGGAGATCAACAGAAACCTGGTGTCATCCACAAAGACACAAGACTTCCACCATCTGTCGAGCAGAGGAAGCTCCAAACGCAGCTGAAAGACCACGTTCTTCTCATAGTGTGTCGATATTCACAAAAAGGTACATTCAATCATATTTAGAGGATGCATGCACACACACACACACACACACACACACACACACACACACACACACACACACACACACACACACACACACACACACACACACACACAGCATCGTGGACATCTGTTGCTGCTTCTGGGAATATATATCCTCAGGAATTTGAGGTTAATTGAAATTCCCACAACTTGCTGTTTTTCCATTAAAGCCGTCGTCAGCGTGACGCCCTCGGAACCCAAACGTCCGGACTTTGCCTGCGTCACGTTGCGGTTACAGAAAGTTAAAGTGCAGGTGACTCACCAGTCTGTTGTCACATCGCGCTCTCTCGTTGTTTAACGTCCCAAAAATAGTCGTCTGCGGGGAAAAGAAAGACGAGAAACATGGTCAGAAGCTAACATTAAATCAGAAACATGTAAATTCAGTACATCAGGGTTGTTTTGTACAATGGAGCAAAGAAATCGTACTGTAAGGTCATTGAATTTCAAGGCCTCAAAATTAATTACGAATGATAAAAACTGCTCGATTCATCACGTTCCTCAGTCGAGTGTATCGGTCAAAACTAATCCAGCAAACTAAAGCAAATAAATCTATTGGCACAAAGCAGCGACCGAGCAGAAACCTGATGAGCTGTGGGGCAGTGGAGGTGGACGCCACTGACGGCACGACGGGGGGAAAATTATGGCGCTAATAAAAACGTGTGATTTATTGCGGCGGGACAGGTGCCTTCGCCCAGAGTAACGGTCGTCATCTGCGTTTAATGTGCAGCAGAATGTGGGCAGCACACACGGGCTAATTAAAGTCGAAGCGTTAAATGGAGAAAGAGCCGACGGAGCAGAATGAAAGTGCTTCTCTCCGCAGGTCACGTGACGACCCGACGCTGACACAGAAGACACAGATCACCAGACGAATACTGAGAAAAACTGTGGATTGTGAGAAAGAAGAGAAAGAACCAAGTGATTAACAGTTTGTCCCAGGAATCAGAGACGATGAACAAATATCTCCTCTATGTTTGTGCCGAGGGAATTATGAGGTGCAGACACAAATGACTGTGGAGTTTGCTGAGTCACTGGGGTGAGATTCATAACTCTGCAGAAAACTGCTGCTGCACGAGCAGGAAAATGTTTTAATAGATAATTCAGACAGGTTTTTACTGAAGATGTTTTCATCAGCGAAACTAGGTTGAACTATGGATCAGGGGAAGAACCGTTTCAATTACGGTGCAGATCCAGATTTTTTATCAGTTTCTTTAGCGTTGTGAGATACTTTTGTTTTCAATAGAGATTTGATTTCTTGCTCTTGAAGACGCCTAAATGGTTTTTAATCTGCACAAAATTTCACAAAATGGAACTAGAATGTCACCCAGAAGAGCTGAAATCACTCAGAAGAGCTTGACATTCTCAATTTGGTGAAATTTCATGCAGATTAATAAACATTTCTGCATCTCCAAGAGCACGAAATCAAACCTTTCCTCAAAACAAAGGTTCCCAGTCCGCTTCTCTTTATTCCAGCAGAGAATAAAATCGAGCGGAAGCGACTCTGCAGCCACGCGCTGCAGTCAGGGTGGGCATTCACTCAACTTTAATCTGCTCAAGTTGAGCACTGGCAGGGATTTATGAGTAAAAGCCCACGGCTGCATGCTGTTGCATAACTCAGCCTATTAGCCGACATGTTTCTCTGTGACACACAAACAGGAAATCAATGGGAAAGGCCACGTTGATGCTGCCACACTGGATGTTGTATTCATTCTGCTTCTGGTCGAGGCAACACGTTGACATGTGTTCGATGGCGTGTAGGTGTGTGTTTCCTTTCATGTGTGTCACGAAATCCTTTTTCTTTTATAAAATATGTTTGTTTTTTTTAAAATAATACAATCGAACATATGATTCAGAGAGAAAATGAATAATCTCTTCTGAGGAATTGACGCCATAATAACATATAGAGATAAATCCTCTTAAAGCATATTAGCAAAAAGAGGGATTATGCTGATTAAATCATGGAGGTTTGCATTATCTAGCCCGAGGATCAAGAGATCAACTCATATTTCACAAATTCCTAATATAGCCTTCTTCTCCTGGACAAAGCAGCGACACGAGCCGCTGTCAAAGCTCCGCACTCGACCACGTTGGCTCGGATCATTCCCAAACCCGAGCAGCCACGTAATGACCGATATAATTTACGAGCTGTTTGGATAACGTCTGGTTCATTTCTGCTCTTTATCAGATGACCTCCTGCAGCGGGAGCGTGACCGGCGTAATCTCCGAGCTTTCTGACCCTCGGCCGTGCCAGCGAACCGGCTGTTCCCTCCTGTCACTTAGTCCTGATGGTTATTAATTCAGGCTCAGGCCGAGTTATGCGAGTCGTTTACTGGGCCGCGCGGAGACTAACTGAGAAGAAAGAACAGTGAGGGGTCATCAGATGTTTAGGAATTATGCAGGAGAAGCAGAGAGAAGTCACACGGCAGCTACTGGCGTCCGTAGGTAGTGTCACTGCAGAGCAGCCTGCCCTCGACCAATCACGAGCCGGTCTCAGCTGTCAATCACGACATTTGAACCTGTTAATATCATCAAATAACTGAACATACATCAGTGTGATGAGAACGACCCTCAATGACAGAAACCATTTTCTACCTTGGTCCTTGTCCCATCTGCTAACATGGAGGAGCTAACTTGTGACCTACACTGCATTCAGCCACCAGGGGGCGATCGAGATGGTTTGGCTTCACTTTTGTGGAGGTGTCATGTCGTCCATCTTTATTTAATATGGTTATTAACACTTAACTTTTCATCACGAATAACCTTTCTACTTGTTGTGATGAGAAATAAAGTAACTTTCACTGTAAACTTTGCAGATTTTTGGCGTCTAACTGAAGGTGGACCTCAACATATTTTACATAAAGTTCAGGTACTGAAAGAATTATTTAATAAGCTTTGTAAGACTTTTACAAGGGTTTTGGAAAAGCAACAATACTCGTGTACGTACTCGACGCGTCTCAACCCTGTCGGTCATTTGCAAAGTAAAAGTTACTCATGTTCACTTCAACAACTGTTTTCAGACGTGTCCTGGACTTTCAACTTTCTACAGACTTTATACCTGAGGACCAGGTAGAGAGAATCTGCAAAACCTCCGGAGGTTCTCACTCTGCGGAGGATCTCCGGAGTTCAGGTCACGTCTGGAAGCAGCTTCACATCACGACTGACAACTAGTCACTGTTCAAACGGCTCCAAGGTTCAGATGTCGGAGCAATTGACAGGAACAAATAAATAGAAATGCTGGGTCACAGAGTCAGGACGCAGTAAACAGACGCTCGTCCAACATCTCTAACGTCCACTCGGCCTCTCGGCGTTTTCATTTCCAGTCGCGAGATAATCGCTTCGGGGACTCGGACCTCAAAGCGGCGCTTCTCCCTCTGACCTTTGACCTGTGACTTGTGACAACTACAAAGCTGCTGAGGGAGGCTGACCACCAGGAAGCCGCCGCTCTGCGACATCTGAGGGAAACGGGACGATTATCTTGATGAAGGCTGCTCTGAACTGCAGCTGACCTGGTTGAATTTACTATTTTTTACAGCTGAACGGAGACGTCGAGCCTCTGACCTCCCTGCCCCCCTCTTCCTCCTCCTCCTCTTCCTC
This sequence comes from Hippoglossus hippoglossus, assembly GCF_009819705.1. Taxonomy (NCBI): domain Eukaryota; kingdom Metazoa; phylum Chordata; class Actinopteri; order Pleuronectiformes; family Pleuronectidae; genus Hippoglossus; species Hippoglossus hippoglossus. Next base: position 2,304,063 of record NC_047159.1, on the reverse strand, counting down.
CTCCTCCTACATGATTACTCCTGCAGTTGTATTCTGTTGCATAAAACTATGTCTAATTAGTAATCAATGTTTTTCTTTTTTGCATTTATTAGAATCGATCCTCGTCTCTATTTTATCCCAGCGTCAGTTTCTGGTCACAATTTTCCTCTGCGACTGATATTTTCCCTCCTGAGACGTCCAGTAAATCTCTTTTTGTCCTTTTTTTCGATTCTCTGACCACGAGCTGTGCACGGCCGTCACGTGACTCTGTTACAAAGCCCGGATCAAAGTCTGTGTGGTTTCTGGACAGCCGCTGCCCTGCCCTAGATTGAAAAGACTTCTGAATCACGTGACCCCGGTCCGTCCGTCATTCACCGCGAACCAGGTCAGCGAATCAGGCCACGGCGCTGCGGAGCGACCGTGTACTCAGAGCCGGGCGTGTAGTTTTGATATTTGTCCGAGAGATTGACTGCATGTTTCATTTGGCTTCTACACCGTTCTCTAAACGCTCACCGCGATTACAGCGACGGCTTAGAAGGAAAATGAGACACAAGAATGTCAAAACTGCAGCGAATCTAAATGAGTGAGTGACCTTTGAATTCAACATCAAATTACACACAGTCAGTCCTGTCTGAGTTCATCAAGATACAGGAATTATTCTCATTGGTTAAAATGTCAAAAACAAATGAAAATTCTCTCTTTCTTTACAGATCCTTTATTTAGATATTGTTTCTTCCTGCTGAGAAACAAACCAATAAACAAACAGACAAGAGTGAAAATGTAAAATATCCAGAATGTCACTCAGCATAAAGTCCACAGATCTCAGCCTCCTTCTTTAAACCACATTTAAATTCATTCAAATGTATCTGCACCAAATTTCACACACACTCGTCGGTATCAGTCCCATAAATGTGCCCGTTTAGTTTTTTCCATCAAGATCCTTGAATTATTCTCTGAAAGAAAAAGTTCTTTCTCGGCCACTGTCACGTAATCCTTCTCACAAGCAAACAAACAAGAATAAGAACAGAAATGTCCCCAGGAAATTGTTTATTTCAATCAGTTTAACTCACAACCCCAAAGAGTTTTTGTGTCTTCCCTTCCTCTAACATTGTGAGACTCTGATTTCCCAGAGAATAACTCCTCATCATTATGAAAACAATCAGACATATCTAGAGGACTGATATCTATGAGTGTGTGAGATTTGGTGCAGCCTGATTGAATCTGAGGGGCTTTTGGGCCTGAGCTTTATTGTGAAGTTGCAGTTGTCTCTAAAACGATCCATTTTACCGTCTAACTGATGTTTGTCTAACGTCTGACGGATCAGATCCGTGCAGCTAAAAACAGCTCGGTCCATAAACAAAGGCAAACATCACTGAAATGAATAATCTCAACCTGCGTCGTAGAGAAAACATCCTCAGTCTAAAACCACCGTTTCTGCATCCGGCCTTGTATTCATTAATAAAACTGGTCCCTCAGTGAAGATTCTTCTTTAGACTAAAAACACAGACGATCAGCAAACAATCAGTGTTTACCTCGTCCTAGAAAAGGAAAACAGAGCTGACTACACCATGTTTGAATTGGAGAATAATCCCGTGGGCTTCATTGCGGTGATGGCAGGCATGCTGTAGGTCTGCGGAAATAAAAATTGGATTGGATTGAATAGGAAGCCTTGTAAGAAGCAGATTTGTCAGCTGACGTGGAGAAGGGGGGGGGGGGGGATCGACCAGTTGTATGGCCAGAGGGAGAAGTGAAGCTACATGAGCTGCAGTTTGTGTTTCTTGTCCTGTAGGGGGCAGCGATCCCTGGAAAAATCTATGTTTGACCCATGAATGACCTCATTTCCTGACTTCTTCTGTCACATGACATCTTATGATGGTGAATCATTTCCTGACTTTTCTTTTATCACGTGATTTCTGAACGATATTAGAGATAGAATGTCTCTGTTGGACTGTGGACCTTGACCTTTGACCTTTAACCAATCAGCTCTAAAAGGTAATCACCTGGAGATAAAACACACACACACACACACACACACACACACACACATAATCAGCTTCTTAGAATTACAACAGCACTAAAAGAGCATCTTGATTCAGTTGTAATACTTCCTGTGATAATATGACACAACGTTTTTCCTGCGAACAAACAAACAGTCACAGTCTGAACCTGAGGATCTTGTGATATTGACTCAGGACATTGGTGTGAAAGATGAAGTATTTGCTGCCTCCGCTGACTTGAGGTCTGTGGGTTTGTGGCGGTTTGTCATCGTCCTCCGTCTCCTCTCCCGTTTGTGTTTAGTCGCCTGAAGAATTTCTTAACACCCGTGAAACCACCGGTGCTCAGAGCCGAACAGAGTCGGTTCTGTTTCCACCGGCCCTCCGGGGTTTCCCGTCCGTCATGGAGGTTCAGTTAAATGACACGTAACAAGCTGGAGGTGAATTTAATACTCGTTTCTCTCTTTAACCCTAAAACTGTGACCCACTGACACACAAATGCGTCATTCCAGCTTTCAGAAGCTCTGACCAGGGAACAAAAGCCCGGCGCTGAGCTCATGCTTCTCAAATGATCGGCGCCATCATTTTTAATACTTTTAAAATGTAATACTCGCAAGACCGACGGAGGGAATTAGGAGCGAGAGCGAGATGAAAGACGCGTTCGGCCGCGTTCTCAGACGGAGACGGAGAATCAGCCCAAGTTCAAGAGGCAGGACGTGTTTTACAGAAATATCAGAGTTCTGTTGTCTTGTTCCAACAAAGGTTTCATGGATGTAGTTATACGATACGATGGAGAGAGAGAGGACGACATTAAACAAGAAGAAAGTAAGAGGAGAGAGAGGGGGGGGGGAGAGACAGGAGTCAAACAGAGGGAGAAGATCAAAGGGGTGGCCTCCAGCGTTCAACCCTAAACGTGTGTGTGTGTGTGTGTGTGTGTGTGTGTGTGTGTGTGTGTGTGTGTGTGTGTGTGTGTGTGTGTTATACCATCTTCAAAGACGTTCAGCAGTTGCCCTCAGCCCATTAACCACTGAAGCTAAAACCTGGTCCCCCTCAGTTGCCAGCGTTGACTTGAGAACGACCAGCAGGTGTTGCTCCCAGAATATTACGTCACATGATGCGATCTTTGTATTTTATATCATCCTGTCGCTGCCTCAGATGATGAATTGTTAATAACAGATTTCTTTGTGGCAGCAGAGGAGATGAACAAACACGTCAGATACGGTGAAGAACCATACAAACTAACGAGACGCACGTCACTGCTCAGGACCTCGTGAATCATCAACCAGTAGCGTCTGAGGTCAAAGGTCACCAGAGGTAGCCATGGGACTCCATCACAGGACGACCTGGGATGGAGTCGAATCAGTGTTTCAGTCCGCCGCTGTGGTCATGTGATGTTTTGTGTACGCCGAACCAACTCAATGGTACATTCTGTACAGTCTGCTGTGTGTGTGTGTGTGTGTGTGTGTGTGTGTGTGTGTGTGTGTGTGTGTGTGTGTGTGTGTGTGTGTGTGTGTGTGTGCGCGTGCAGAATGTCTCTCAGAGGAACACATTGTTCCACGAAAGACCAACATCCCACACGTCTGTGCTCTTAAAGCATCACAAATATGTTTAACCTGAAGGATCCAAACGTTATTCCCTGAAAAACTCCATCTCCCAGTGGATGTAAATCAGCTCTTTGTGCGTTCGACTGACAAACAAACAACAAACAAAGAGACCGACAGTTTCACGCTGGTGAAAGCGTCACGTCTGACGGAGGTAAAGAGTCATTTCAGGTCTCAGACGTTTACGTACCCTCTGTTTGGACGGAGGCCTCAGGCCCAGAGGAGGTTGACTCCGACACTGCAGAGAGGGAGAGGAAGACAACATCACGTTAGTTATTAGAATGGTTATTCTCACATGATATATGAAGTTACATACTTGTTCACTTGTTTTATAGGAACATATGAATGTGGATGTGGACTGGGACCATTATTAGGAAACGGGAGTTTGACTCCTTTCCAGAGAATTTGCGAAATATCTTTGTTTCCTCTCAATATTTTTGTCGGTTGCCAGAAAAGTGGATTTGAAATGTCAGTCACTTAATTCCTGCTCGTTACATCATTGTGGTCAAGTTATGAGTTCAAAGCTGAAAAGACCATCAGGCCAGTGGGAAATGTCCCGTTGCTCCAGATGTGCAGTCCACCACTGGATGTGGATCTAAGAAGCAGGAAGATTAATTTTGTTCCTTGAACAATAATTGGTCTTCCCCCGTCGACACTTTTCTGTTGCATTAATGTCACTTCCTAAACGCTGCAAATGCAAAAATGCAAAATAGCTGAACTGCAGCCGTTAAGATGAATGGAGCCATTAGTGATTCTCAGAGATGAACATGTTGAGTTTTTACACAGAGACGACGACAACCAATCCTAATGAATCTTAAAAAAATGACAAGAGAAACACACACATATTCACAAAGATACACACACACACACACACACACACACACACACACACACACAGCTCTCCATGTACACATCCACACATCAATCACATACATGCACACGTTCATACAGTTTGTCACCCAGTGTAGAGTTATAGTTTGATGTACACACACACACACACACACACACACACACACACACACACACACACACAGATGCACACACACACACACACACACGCACACACACACACACACACACACACACACACACACACACACACACACACACACACACACACACACACCTCCACCCCAACACATGTATTATTTGATCCACAGAGGAAGCAGCATTAAACCTCCAGGAGGAAACGGTGGATTTAATTTTACGAGCGGCAGCATCTGGAGATTTTTGTGGGGGGGGGGGGGTTGCACGGTGTTAGAGGAGAGGGGGGGGTGCAGGTGTGAGACTGGACGACTTCTCGTATTCAGGTTTCCGCCGACGGGTGGATGGAGATTTATTTGTCCCACAGTCGATGGATGGAAGCTGAGACAGGATCTTTTGACCTTTGACACAACGAGTCTGGAACCTGACGCTTGCTGCTGTAACGTGCTGAAGAACAAACCTCCAGGAAGATGGAGGGTTTTTATTTGTTTAATTAACGGACTCAACACAGTTTTACAAAGATCGTAACGTGATTATTTATAAGCATCCAACAGCCTCAGCTCCCACAAGCCTCAGAGCTTTAATGTTCTAAACGTCTTGATGTACAAATAATTCATGGGTTTATAAATCCGTTGGAGGCTAAATGAAGACGCTGCTGTTCATTCTTCTTTTAATTAAGGATTTTGGGCTTAACACACCGTGAGTAATCGTTAGATAAAGTTTTTACTGGCTCATTTGTGTGTTTGTTTTAATAAAAACGTTGCGTCTCTTTGCTTCACGTGAGCATTTTTACATTTTAAAGAAAGAGCCGATGCAGAGGTGTTGAAAAGAAAGTCTGGTTTCCACAGGCAGAAGAAACGTCTCGGTGGAAATCAGATATCCGTCAAACAGGATTACTGCAGGAGCCTATGGAGCACAACATCTGGGAAGGTTGGGGGGGGGGGGGGGGTAAGTCAGCCACATGTATTGTAACACACTGCCCCCCCTACAGGTCCGCTGCTGCATGTTAGGTTCTAACTTTCTCCAACTAGGAGGACACATACCTGCAGTAAAGACCCACAACAGACGCCCTGTAAATTCATCCAAGATGCACCACACTGCACAAACTCATAGAAATCAGTTTCCTAATATAATATATGAGTTCTTTTCTTTAATATCCATGGATCCACCTGACTGACGTCTTCATCTGCGTCTTCTACGTGTAGGACACAATTTTTCTTGCGGTGAATTCTGTGGACAATATTCCTGCGTGTGCCCCCGAGAGACACACGCTACCTAAAGAGACATTTGTACCTGACATGAAGACAATTTATCCCATTTTGTCTCAGTAAAATTATTACTTGGAATGAGCATTTAAAATTCTCTCTAAACTTTAGAGCAGCTTTTTTATCTTTACATGAAAGGAAATGTGTCAGAATAAAAAAGAAATCAAATACTGGAAACAAATTAAGGCTCAAACTGCACCGAGTTCGTTTAGAGTATAATCTGAGTGGTTCTGCTTTCATCGCAGTGCGCGCAGTCATTTGTCCTGAAGTGATGAAACGGCTGAACACAGATTATAAATCACTTGTGATTTCAGTACAGAGCAAACAAAGGATTCACTTTATGACCTGGTTTTTAATGAATTGGGCAAATATCTGAGATATCAACCTTCACTCCGCCCAGAAAAGTTTAAATGTCAAAGCTTCCCATCGCAAACTTTCCCTCCTGACCTCTCTTCACCTCCACTGTGTCATTATCTCGTTAATTCCATGCAAACCAAAGAGCAAATATATCATCCATATCTTATGATGCCGCCTTCAGCCCAATCAGACGGGATCTTCATTCCACGGCTCGACTTCACAGACGTCGCTTTGAGTCAACAAGCAAATCGTGTTCCCCGAGTCTGACGGAGAAGATCTGATTGTTCGGAACAGAAGAGATGTGTTTCATCATTTTTGTCCTTTTTTTGTTTTTACTGCTGCAGACAATTGCCGTGACCTTTGGAGGAGTCGTATACAGAGAGAGAGAGGAGAGAGCGTCACGGTGTCTGTGATTGAACACGTCTTTGATGGGGGGGGTGGAGGGACGAGGTGAGGGGAAGGTAGAGGAAAATGAGAAGGGGAGGGGGGGGGGGGGTGAGGCGGAGAGAGAATGGCCTGGTGTCTTTGCACATCTGATCACGAGCTCAGAACATTTTGGTTCCTGACATTTCAGACGTCTCTTGGAGGTTTCTGATATCTGTCTCTTTTCTAAGATTCACGTCAAACGAGAAGAAAAATTTTGTGGAATAAAGAAATGGAAGAAATGTGTGAATCTGCTGATTCTGTTCTACAGGCTGAATATTGTAGGGAGACGTGACGGAGCTGAAACCGAGCGGAGAGTTGTTCTTTTTCTCAAATGCACAGGAACCGGCCGAAATGCAAAGTCCTGGTATCGGTTCAGTAGCTCGAAGGGAAAAAGGAATCAAAACGTCTCTAATCGCAAACACGTAAAAGATAAAGAGAGAATCTCAGTTCTGAGTTCACTGTTAATTGGTATTTTACATTTAACTGCACATTTACTCCACTTCAGCAGTTTGTCTCTGGACAAGAGGCCGTTAATGTCCGTCATCCTGAGTCAACCACTGTAATCTGCTAAATCTGTCCCAGCGGGCAGAGACCTCGGTGACCCGTCGCTGCTGAAGCCGCTCGCCCCTGCAGATGAAACGTGCTCGCCCTCTGTGGAAGGTCAGACGCAGAGTGTGTGTGTGTGTGTGTGTGTGTGTGTGTGTGTGTGTGTGTGTGTGTGTGAGTGTGTGTGTGTGTGTGTGAGTGTGAGTGTGTTTAAAGGTCACACGGGACCTCGGTGCATCAGTCGTCCCGGGGTAATGATGTATGAGGTGTCAGTGGGGCCGTGGTCGTTCTGTTGGGGGAGTCGCCCTCACAGGTCAAGGTCAACTCCGTGGTCACATGGTTCCACACTGACACTAACAGGAAGTCGTAAAAGGCTTGAAAAAAATGAACAAAGTATTAAATTCATCTTAAGGGGGACATGCATGAGACATGTTGACTCTGTGAGCAAGGTTTCTGTGCGTGATGATTTTTAGCAGATGACGATTTGAAAAACACACACACAGATCTTTACTGTGCACAACATTAAGTGTGTGTGTGTGTGTGTGTGTGTCTGCAAGCGTCCTGATTTTCTGCAGAGACGCAAGCTGCTATCAACAAGCACATATTGACCAGAGACCCCCCCCACCCTGGTTTGTGCTTATGTAGAATTGTACGTGTGCATATGCAGTGGTTGGTTCTGCAAATAACTGTGTGTGTGTGTGTGTGTGTGTGTGTGTGTGTGTGTGTGTGTGTGTGTGTGTGTGTCTGCCAATGAGCCGGTGTGTATGAGACACTGTTACGTGCATATGAATGGCGGGGGGTCTCCTCTTCCTGAATGCAGAGCGCCTCCAGAGCATCTCATTGCTATTCATGTGAATGAGTCTCCTGGAAATCAAACCACAGTCAAAAGCATATTTGCACAGAGTTAAAAAGCTGGAAGAGAAATCCAGCAGAGTTTCCTCTCAGATGAAATCGGCCTCACTCCATCGAGTCGCCTGATGTTTACAGTGCAGGTGCACGGAGACGCTCCCACCGTCGCCTGTCAGGCTTCTCCAATTCGCCATTTGTACTTTTCTGCTCTGACCTTTTGACCTTAAGCTGCAGAACTGATTAAAAACATCGAAAGCTGTGGTTTTACAGTTAAGTTGATTTATCTTCTCATCTGAGAGTCAAACCTTCAGCAAACGTCGACTAATTCCACAAACGTCCGTCTGTATGTGGAGCGAATATCTTCACGAAGCGTTCTTCTACTCGACTTCACATTTGGTACGTGAACTCCTAGTGGTCATGGGAGGTGCAGCGCCGAGTTCGGTGCGATTCGGACACTCAAACATTGACTGTAAGATCTTCAGTGCAGACGAACCAGGCAGGATGAACACAAGGTTTTCTACCTTCACTCTTACACACAACGTCCAGCATGCAAACAATAGAAAGTGACAGTTTATAGTAGAAGTGTTTCTAATGACGACTCAGCTGGCTCCTTATATAATGACTGACAGCTGGTGACGCCTCAAACGTGAAGCTCCTTATCACTCGACTCCCTCCCAGCGTCTCCCTCCCTCCCTCCTTCCTCTCCTCCTCCTCCTCCTCCTCCTCTCATCACGTTCCCTCCGGGATCATGAGAGGACAGTTGTGATTTGAGTTCACTGAAGGACTGGATGTCTGTGTTCACACCTTTTCTTCACAGAAGAGGATTTGTTTTCAGTTTCAGCTCTGAGCCCGAGAGCGACTTAAAGAAAAAACCACATCTAGAGACAAACAGATTATATGAACAATATCTGCTTGAAAGCACAGTGCGTCCTCTTCGTGTCCTCAGCTCTCGGCTGCTGTGACGTCCTGAATTCACCCACATTTTGTCCAAAATAACAAAACATGCAACACAAACAACACACGACCATTAGAGAGAGACTTCTAAGGTTTTTAAATGCAGTAAAAATCACGCTTGTACAGATATTTGTGTATTTAAACATTCTCAACAGCACTGGAGAAGAGTCCTCGACCTGCTGCTGAGGCTGAACCTTTCAAAACCAGAAGGTTTTTTCAATGAGCAGCTGTTTTTTCTGTTGTTCTTCTTCACAAGATCGAGAATAAAGGAAGACATGTCACATTTAAACGTCTGTTTCCCCCGAGAGTCGGTGGATTAGATCAGTCTCTCTCTCTGGACTCCAGTCGACCAATGAGCTGCACGTGGATGTGTGTTGCACGCTGCCCCCGTGTGGTGATATCACATAGTAAATACATGAACTGGAAAACTGACAGAAATCATGGAAAACTCCTCAGATTAACACTCATAATAATAATAATAATCTTTATATAGCCGAGCACAGAATGCAGCTCAAGGTGCTTTATGTAAAACAGAATAGAACCAGCAACCTCTCAGTTGCCACCACACATGTTTAAATTCATTCATTGTATATAAGAGTTTACATAATAATAATCATTTGCAAGCAAAACATTAATAAAAACTATTTATAGTTACATCACATTTGTTTATTTACTTTACAAGTGGTAGAAATGTGAATCTGTAAACCTGCAGGTTTCTGGTGAGAAGTTTATTCTACACCTGGATTTTGTTTGCCGTCATCTTTTGCCAATTTCTTCAGCCAGAAACTCAGAATGTGATTTTGGAGTTTAGCCAGAGAGACTTATCCCAAAATATGATTCTATTCAAGCTTTTAATATCAGTGGAAAGGATCAATAATTATCAAAAGTGCCCAAAAAGAATCGTTTATATTAACAATAGTCAAAGTAGCTTTTGAAAGTTGTTGAAGAAGTAAAGTTCAGTCTTCTTGGCGCCGGTATCCGGCAGCCATTAGAGGAGTAACGGGGGTCGACACTTGATGACAAATCGCTGCGGATAATAGGAAATCTGCTCGCTCTCGTGTTTGGCACATTCGGGAGGAAGCGCAGCTGTTTGTCATGAAGGGAGAAGAAGGGGCTTCATCAACACTCAACCCTCCGCCCGGCAGGAGAAACCCTCTGTGACGAGCAGTTATCTTTGAGTGACAGCTCGCTCTGGTGGGACCTTCCACCGAGTGGCTCTCCTCCTGCAGCTGCCACTTTCCTGCATAGAAATCCAGTCCTGATGTCGATGTGGAGACGTGAGGCAGCAAAGTCCGAACAGACGTAGTTTTTATTTATCTACAGTGAAATGTTAGTGTGACAAAAAAGCAGCAGAGCATCTCTTCAACAGATTTCATGGCTGAAGGCGGAATTGAAAAAAACGTGGATTTATATAACGCGTGTGAATCTAATCTCTGTCCCCCGGTCGATCTGGTCATCATTTAATTTCCCCAGAAGTTCCTGCGATGATCCTCTTCGACACATTTCTGAGATGATTTTAATACGCGGCTCTCACCCAGTGTGTGCTCAGCAGATTGAGATGATGCCCGGTGGATTAAGGGTCCCGCGGCTGCAGTGGATTACGGCTCCATGTGGGTTTTCTATGTGATGGGGATGAATATAAAAAACAGTTTTTCTTCATTTTGAGCCCGTGTTACGCAACAGGTCCCGATTTTTTCAACAGACAGACGCTAAAATTAATCGTGTTCCCTTTTGTTTCATCAATGGAATCGGACAGAAAACGTCACATTATTACACGTCATGCAAAAAGTAATCGGCTCATGTTCTTCCTCGTGCATCTGTGTAACTTTTACTTTTACTAACAACAATCCGGGACTGCTGGTGAATATAGAGTTAGTAAACATATACATATCTTCACTGACTTGAAGAAGTGGCGTTGCAGAGATGCTGAAAAAACTGGGTATGATCTGATTTGAATTGTTTTGGAGACGTCTTCCTGTTTCACCTTCTCAACCCATGTTCTCTTTTGCCTTTTGTCAATTCACCAGACATCCATCTATTTTCTACTGCCTCTCAGTGCTCAGGTCACGGAGGCAGCCAGATAATAAGGGTCCCAGCAACACTTTCCATCTCTTGGTGGATCGTGAGCAGCTCCCAGTGCAGATGGGATCAGGTTTTATATGTCATTGCAATTTGTCTTATTTATTTTCTGTTACGCGTGTTTCCCCCCTCAGGGATAAATAAAGACAATCCACCCATCACTTGTCTGATCAACACTCAAAAGACCTTTAAGTATCACTTAATATAAAGTAATCACTTAATTCATCAGTTTTCAGCAGTTGAACGATTTAAAACACGAAGACAAACCTTCAGGGCGACACATCAGACAAGGAGCCGAAAAAGTTCTGCAGTTTTTTCTACTTTTCAACAAAAAACACATTTCACAGCAGATTTATCCATCAGCCTGTGAAGAGTTGAATAAAAGTGAACGGTCCTGAGGCAGAAGAACAAGCAGGTGCAGTGTGTGTGTGTGTGTGTGTGTGTGTGTGTGTGTGTGTGTGTGTGTGTGTGTGTGTGTGTGTGTGTGTGTGTGTCTGTCTCTGTGTGTGTGTAGCAGTGTAAGTGTGGCACACTGACCCATATACTTGAGTGTTTCAGCCATTTATCCCCTGAGACTCTGCTTCCTGGCACCAAGTTACAATGAAAATCTCAACATAATCATCCTAAAATTATTCTTGGCAGATAACTGCAAATATCATAGAATCAAATCTGCTCCATGTCAGAGGAGGAGAAAAGAAAAAACCCACAAAAACATCTTGTGTGTGCACAGATCTGAGCTGTGAGTCCAAACCTGGAGCAGCATCACTGTTAAATGAAGAGCTGCACCTCCTGGCACCTGTCAATCACAGGGAGCTGCCGCAGCCTCCCGTTGCCATGGAGAAGTGACGCCGTGAACATGCAACCTGGTGATGGATGAATATTGGTGATAGATGACAGATAGATGATGAGAGAACTTCAGCATCTTACCTCGAACAGAGGCGCAGCGCTCTTGTCTGGAAGTGTGCAGCCCAGTAACTCAGACAGGAACTTTGCCATAGAGGTGAGAGGAAGTGTTCCTGAAGTATTCCTGAAATCTCCGGAGTGAGCAGAATCAACAGGTGAACTTCTCTGATGCGTTCAAGGACCCTGCGCACATTCCCCTTCTTCTTCTTCTTTTATTCCACTTCTCCTGCAGCTGCTCCAGTAAACCCTGCAGAGAGGAGGAGGAGGAGGAGGATGAGGAGGAGGAGGAGATGTGCAGCTGGATGCAGGATGAAGGTGCGAGTCCAGCGCAGTGAAGCTCTGTGAAGGGTTGAGTGTTGAAATCCTCTGAGCAGCGAGGTGGTGGTGGGGGGGGCAATGGGAGGGGCCGAGCAGAGGCTGTGTGGGCGGGACCTCTGGTGTCAGGTGGTTCCTCCTCCTCCTGATTCATAGAGAGAATAAACCAGGAATCACATCACCATGATTAAACCTCACATTCATTCTGTGTCACACTCAGTATTTTATGCTTTGACCACAAATTAAACCACAAGTAAATGTATTTTAATAGTTTATTTTGTACGGTTCGACACACAGCAAATCCAGAAAACACATGCAATTAGAAAACCACACGTGCAAATCAAGAAAACAACTTCGTCAATTTGTTGACACACAAAAAGTCACAACACGTGAAAATACAGAAACGTGCTGCAAATCCATAAATGAACCTTCAATGATTTGTGTTTTACACGTGTTGTGACTTTTTTGCAGCGCGTTGCTTTATTGTTGAATTATGACTTTTGTTATGTGACCACATCTGACCGTGATGCATGTGTTTGCCTCGTGTTTTTAAATGTGTGATTTATTCATCAGAATCTCATAATTCATCTGCAGCCTCTCCGTGTGTGTCCCGGTGGTTTAGACGCCTCAGCAGGCGAGAGACGATTCCAGTTTGGGTTCATTAGATTCAAACAAAAACAAAAGGACTCGTGATTCGTGCAGCAATTAATCTGAAAAAGCTTGTAAATCAGATGTTAATCTAATTTTCACATCGTACATCAACACGAGGTCGGGGGGGGGGGGGGGCTGCAAAGTCAAAATGCAAATGATGAAAACAGCAAATAAAAGACCGATAGGGAAGATACAGCTATAGCATATTACAGTTGTGATTTCAAAATAAGACGTGCAGCATTTAGGAAAATAAGACACAAAAGGGATAAACATATTTCACTCATTAAATATTCATTTGTAATTGTGTTGCTGTGTCTGCTCTTGTCCTAAAGGCATCATATTGTAATCTATATCAGAATCCTAATTTAATCCTATGCATCATATTAATCTGCTGGAGAAGGAAAAAGGTTTCCACTCAGGGATTCAACAGGATCTTAATGCAAACTGAACATTAAAGGATCTTCTCACTTCATCATCTGAGGGAAAAAAACCAGGAGACGAATCTGGAAGGAAATTTATTTTGATCAAAAACGCAGAAACGCAGAAAATTATCATAGTGTGAAAGAGATTATCAGGTCATGACCCTCTGGAAAAATAAAACTACCACACAGAAATATTCAGTGTGTTAATCCACAGAGTTATTGTTGAACCCCGCTTCATCACCATATTGCCTGTTGTTCTGATCCTTTTTGTGGGTTTTACTCCGGAAGTTTTATCTTTACTGTATCTTCATCAAAGCCTCGTGAGGAAAAAGAGTAAGAGAATATAAAGGGAAGCGGATCGAGCTCAGGAGAGAAGAGTCTGGATGTTCTGCTCTGGAAGCAGAACGGTAACGTCCGTGCTTCCCCCCCCTCGCTCCCTCGGCTGTGACGGTCACAGATCGGGATGTGACGACCATCACACGTAGGATTCATCTTCATATTTCCAACGTCTGCAGCACTTTGATGTATGAATGTATGTAGAGCGTAAGAAGTCTGTGTGATGTCACCTCTTTCATCAGGCTGCCTCGTCCCCCCCCCCCCCCCCCCCCCCCCCCCCCCCCCCACCCCCCCCCCCCCCCCCCCCCCCCCAACACACATCCAGTGAAAAACTCTGAGAAGGAAAAAAGTTTGGAAGAAGTTTCCAGCTCAAAGTACAGAGGAGTGAAGTTCGAAAAGTTCAAATTAAGATTAAGCAAAAATATTCAGAACTCATGAAAAAGTTAGAGGGAGTTTCAATATTTAAGTTTGACTCCACTTTCTGAGGGTTAGAGCTGGAACAGTTTTCCACCAAAGGAAATTTCACCAGGAACCAGGAACTCGAAACAAACTTAGGTTCCCAGGAAAATAGTTTACTTTAATTATGTTTGCACGATTTGAATCTCCTCCATGTTAACTGTCTTTGGCTTCACGAGGAAGTGGAGAAGCTTCGTTAAAATCTATTTTTCAGACACGACCTGCAGAGGAACTCCAGAGGATTTCTGCAGAATTACTACGAGGGGGCTGCAGGCGGAGAACGTCCGGAGAAACTGTGGAGGATCTCCGGAGTTCAGTGCACGTCAACTCCTTCGATCCATCAGAGCTTCCTGTGGGTTTTGGCATGTTTACATTCATGTGACACAAATGACTTTGATGTTACCTCCTGCTGTTCCACCTGCTGCCTCGACTAAACACCCCAGTACACACACACACACACACACACACACACACACACACACACACACACACACACACACACACACACACACACACACACACACACACACACACACACACACACACAGACAGACACACAATCATAATTAGATGAATAAACCACATTTATCTTCTAACCTCCAACACATTAAAGACAAACTGACAGCGGGCAACAAATTGTCGAAACCCCCCAAAAAAAAGAAAACATAATTAATGAAGCAATCAGCGAGCTCCAGCCGAGCCCCTCATCGCCCCCCCCGCTGTTGTATGTGATTTTAATAATGCTGTTTAATGACAAGCTCCGTGTTGGCTGGCGAGCGCGACTCCATATGTTGTTCCAGCTGTGGGGAGCAGCATCTACATGGTCCGTACGCAGCTTCAGAGCGAGGCCCCCTGCTGGGATAGAGAGCTTCACATGTTTGTGTGTGCGAACTCGTTGGCTGCCAGGACATTTGATTTATCCCCCCCGAGAGGATTCTGTTTCCCTCTTTTACGCCATCATGAATGTTTACGTGTTGATGTGAAAATTAAGTAAACGCTTCACTTCAGATATCATGATTC
Source organism: Hippoglossus hippoglossus (assembly GCF_009819705.1). Classification (NCBI taxonomy): domain Eukaryota; kingdom Metazoa; phylum Chordata; class Actinopteri; order Pleuronectiformes; family Pleuronectidae; genus Hippoglossus; species Hippoglossus hippoglossus. The sequence continues at coordinate 2,288,926 of NC_047159.1, read as the reverse complement.
TCCTCCACACATCGTTTCAGGGTCTGAGGGTCTTTTTCCCTTTTACTTATCTTTGGTGATGTCTGGAAGAGTTTTCAGGTCCAGGCACAAGAAAACCTGAAACCTGCAGATCCAAACATGTATGAGATGTGTTGTCATGTGCACGTGTGTTAATTACATGTGTTAAATGTGCTGATATTGCAGCGCCTGTGGTTTTATAACCCTGCAGCGTCCTCACCGTGTGAACAAGGGTTTTGGTCTGTGAGCAGCACATTTCTCCAATGTTTCGATGTCTCTGTCAAATATGTCCCACGACTGGAAGATGATTTAAATTGTAGAGTCCTGGCTTTTAGTTGAGAGCATAGACCTGCTTCGATTTGAGGAGATCCAGTCGTTACACTAGAAACCTCATGTAGCAGCTCTGCAGCAGTTCAGCCGTCACGCACCCAGTTTACAGAAGCTCTGCCTGAGGCGACTGGATCGTACATTGATCACTGGCCACACTCTGGTTACTGCAGCGTAAAAATCCCTTTTTCTTTTCCACTAACTATGTTTTGACAACGCAGTGAGGACAAAGGAGCCGTGTTCTGGGGACAGAAGAGGGTCGACCCAACATTTCTTACGTGTCAGACGTTTATCTACCGTCCAGCAGCGATTGACTAACGATAACACTGAAATTCCGACGTGCAGATCAGAAATCGTGACCTGGCGACCTTTGTCTTTCCATCGCAAACGATTTACTCGAGTTTGATCCCAAAAGAATCACACAGAGTTCACCCAGGTTTAGATAATGGAGATGTACTCGAACATATTTCCAAGCTGGCTGATGGTTTGTGCCTCTACTCAGAGATTTCTCATTTTATCTCCTGAGGCTGCAGCGACGAAAACCAGAGACACATTTCAAAAGACTTTATTTTTCTTTTATAAAATATCTAAGACAGGACCAATAAACAGAGAAGCTCACACATGCTCACACCCTGACACAGTGACACTACCCCCCCACCCTCCACCACAGCAGCTGCCTAATGTTGCATCAAAGACCCAGACGTTCAGGAAAGTCAGTGACGGAGAGTTTCTTCTTCCTTCTTCTCCCCCTCTCCGTGTCTCTGATGGATATTCACAGCGTTAGAGCCACGACGCCGCTCCATCATCAACCCCATCGACTCCACAGCTCATGAGCGAGAGCGGAGAATAAGAGAGAGGGAACGAGAGAGAGAGAGAGAGAGAGAGAGAAAGAGAGATTCTCTGCACTGCAGCACAACAGAGGGTGTGATTTATCCTCCGCTCGGCTGCAGGGACATCACGTTTCACCATTTAGCAAATGAGCCCTAATTCACCCCGATGGCAGAGAACACACTTCCTCTCGTCTTTTGGTTCTCAGCCCGAGGCCGAGAGCCAGAGCCGCTCAGGAAGCTGAGTTCACTGCTGTGGTCCCCGATCCCCCGAGTCCGTCCTCCCATGCATAACAACACAATCAGCCAGTTGACCAGAACAACACGTTCACCTCGTATTTGTGGTGTTTCCCTCAGTCTGAAGCAGGAAATGCTGATTTGAGTTCTTGTCTGTTTCACTCTGAGGTTCACTGATGACACTTTTACACCAAAATTAGCAGGTAGAGGCAAGTAAAGGTGATTGACTCTTTCCCCATTTGAGTTTGCATCACTGTGTTTGTTCACGTTCGACGTCACAAACGTTTCGGACACCATCGCTGTTTTGAATCTTGTGCACATGTTTCATGTCAGAATCCCAGAGAAGTTTTCCTGACAACCACAGTTTGACGTAGAAGAACTGAGAGAAGGTCCCGGAGCCGAATGCATGACTGTTAAACTATAAAAGTTCTCCGGTGTGTTTTTTGAAAGCAAAGTTTATCAGAAGCCCAGATTTCACGAACCACATCCAGAGCTCCAGATATTTAACACAAGCACTAAACCGATGATGTTTTTTCCTCTGCAGCTTCTCTCTGGTAAATGATTGATGAGGACGGATGTGTGGCTGAAAGCTTCTCACTATTAATAATGTACTTGGGAACAGAAGGCAGGTACGAGGAGTAAAAAGAGTTTCTTCACAATCTGTCCTCTGAGACACTCGATTCACATTATACAGGAAAGATGTTTAACATTCTCAGTCTGTGTAAATTGATTTTATGTTGGTTTCTGCACTTTTCAGTCTCTTATTTCCCTAAAATGTCTTTCAGAAATATTAATAATACGTCAGTTCCCACTTTAATTGGCACTGAAGTGACTCAGCTCTGCATCTTCTTTTAACTGTTTTACAATTAAAACCAAATGTAAGCAAAGCTCTTAAAGGAGACGTGATGTTTTCTGAATGTAATCGTTCCTCAAAGAGAGCACGTAAAGCTTTTCAAGTAAAAGCTCAAACTATCAAGGCTAATTGGATAAATGTCACCATGACAGACAAACAAACGCTGATGAAAACATAACCTCCTCTGCTGATTTAGAAAATGCACGAACTGAATATTTCTACAGTCTGTTGCAGCAGACGACTCTGGACTTGACATTTTAATTAAAGACATTAGCTGCACAGCTACAACCTCCTCAAACTCCCCGAGTCCCCGTCCGATGAAACGTGAACGCTCTGGTTTAAATCGAACAAAGGAGGTGAAAGGAAACAGGCTTTGAAAGTGAAATGTGTTTAAAGATGTATGAAAGCTTCAAAAATGTCTGTGATGTCGACTAATTTGATTCTCGTTGTTTGTCGTGTTTAACGTGAACTCGTCTGATGTTTGTGTGTTAAAACTGAAGGGGGGGGGGGGGGTTGATCGAGACCTCAGATGTTGTGTTGTGGGAGGTGAAATTATTCCCGACATCAGACAGCTGAGCCAACACTCATACACACACACACACAGACACACACACACACACACAAACGCAATTTCCCTTTCCGTGAAATCGAGGGGAGCTCGAGTCTCGTCCGTCGTCCCGAAAAATGAGATACAGGCAATTTGTCGGGTGATGATGTGAATTTTACATTCATTCATGCATCGACTGAAACCAGATGCATCCCCCGCCTCATCGTATTCCCCACTGGCTGAGTGACACACACACACACACACACACACACACACACACACACACACACACACACACACACACACACACACACACACACACACACACAGCAAAACATGTCAAACCCAGTGTCAGGACCTGCTGGTTGAGAGTATTATTAGAAAGCTCTCTTACACACACACACACATCTGATATGTCAAAAAAGAAAATCTCTGGGGGGGGTTGATGAAAATGTCAGATACAGATGTGAAGGAGCTGAATTCATCACCTCTTTGTTTCCCTTCATCTCTTCACAGTCCAGTGACAAACGAGTGTAACACAAACTTCAAATCCCCTCGGCCACAGACAATCATTCAGTCTGATGCAGGGAAACACGCAGGAGGAAATCAATAAGAGACAAATTAGAGAAATGACCAACGAGCATCAATTCTTCATGATTTAAGAAGAGATGAGAACTTGATGAAACATCAGTTCACAAAGTTTGTTGACTGCAAAGTGAGAGAGAGAGAAACCACATAAACGACATCCATCCATCATCCATCATCCATCATCCATCCACCCTAACCCCGATCTGCCTCCAACCTTCTACCTCAAACAACCATCTTCACCTAAATTGTTAAGTCTGGTCCATGACCCATCCACTAACATGGAGCTGGCCTCACTTTTGGGAGCTGCTGTGTCGTCCATCTTTATCAAACGTCTATAAATTGAATAATTCTCTTCAATTGGTCGAAGTTGACTCTCTGAGTGTTTGGCTGAACGTCCGGCGCCGTCTCTTTCCACCGTCTCAACGCCTTCTGCTTTGAAAACAGTCGACCAATTAACTCCGCCTCACTCCCGCCGTTATCTCCATTTTCCTGTAGATAATAAATCATCCTGCAGTTTTCCCCCTCAGGAACGAGGTGAGAGCTTATTTCCTACAGGGCCTCTCGCTGTGAAGCAGGTTTAACGTCAAGGACTCAGATGAGTTTAGGACTCGGGAGTCATTTGTTCAGCAGTTCTTACGATCTACCTAAAAGCAGCAGGGGCGGTTTAATAAGTCCCAGATGGAGGAGGTGACGGAGGAGAAGACCCAGACGGATCCTGGAGTCTGTTTTATAGACAAACTGCGGCGCAGGATCTGCTGAGGCGTTGATTTCTTACTTCCTGCGAGGCAGTTTCATACGACTGTACGTTCAGACCTGTCACCTGGAATTGATCCGGGGAAATTGTTCAATCTCCTGAGTCTCAAGACAATTTAAGATCGCCTCGTAAAAGAGATGTTTGTTTACTATCACTGGATTTGTCCCAAACAAATTACTGCTGTACCGAACATGCAGGAACATCATCTTTCACTTTTACGATGAAAAAATACGCTCACGTCTCACAGATTGAATTTCAGTTTTCACCCCCTTTAGTTTGTTTGTTTGTTTGTTTGTTTGTTTGTTTGTTTGTTTGTCAGCAGGATTACGCAAAAACTACGGGACAGATTCCCATGACACTTGGTGGAAGGATGAGAAATGGGCCAAGAATGAATCCATCAATATTTGTGGATCTGGACAAAGAGGCAGAGGCAATAATTCTTTATCACTTCTATATAATTTAATTATAAATTCATGGATCTTGATGAAAAACATCTTGGATATTACGTTACAATACGATTATTATACGATATGATACAATATGATGATCCTTTATTTGTCCCACAGCAAATTTACTGTTTCCTTTTCCTCCTCTTGTCTCCTTTCCTCTCCATCTTCTCTCTCCTCCTCTCCTCCTCTCTCTTAGAAGTGGGTCACCATCACATCGACTCCTCTTCCAATCCATCACTGGTTGAAGTAGCTTGTAATTGCTGCTTAATCTCAACACCGCTCGAGTAACTGGTCGAAAAGCAGCTGTGCACTGGTGTGTGTGTGTGTGTGTGTGTGTGTGTGTGTGTGTGTGTGTGTGTGTGTGTGTGTGTGTGTGTGTGTGTGTTTGTGTGTGTGTGTGTGTGTGTGTGGTAAAGGCTAAGCGATTTAGGAGAGGCACCATCGATGGAAGGTAAACTCCCTGACCCCGCCCCTAATATCTCCGGCCTTTCACTCTCCTCTGACGGATAAGATGCGATCATCTGGAGGGCGAGGACCAGCCGGTGAACAGGATGCGGAAAGAGCAGCGGCAGCAGGGTAAGACAGGATCAGCCCGCAGGATGTTATCATTAAAGAGCATCAGGGGAAGGGTTTTAGCGTCGCGCAGAGTGACTGTCCGTGGCGCTCTCGAAGTGCGAAAGGACTCGGAGCTAAGAGGATAGAGCTGCATCTGATGTCTGGGTTCAGATTCAGGGTAAAGGCTGCAGAGATTGTGTGGAAAGAGGAGGAGGCAGGAATTTTACTGAAAATGTAACGTTTAAGATTATCTGCGAGACCATACAGGTGCTGAAGGTTCTACCACGTTTGGTCCGAACCACCAAGATAGAGCGTGTAACACTTACACTTCAGTGTAACCACCTCAAATCCAGTAGTTTGATTGGGACAAAGTTTAGCGTCCAGAAAAACCAACCATAAACCAACACATTACAGTTTTAATCTAATCCCTGGAAAGCTTTGAAATTAACATAATTGCTGATCTGACTTGTACCCTCTCTCTTTCAGAGTGTGCCCCAGTGTCACCTCTAACCTCTACAAGGTCAAGCAGCCTCGTACTCATTCTTATTGACTTGACAAGTTCGGGTCTCACTTTATCTAAGAAACAAGCTGGGCCCTGCGATCGAAGGCCCCCCCCCCACGTTTGGGTTCTCATGCATCTGGACGTTGTAAACTCAGAGCTGTCGACTGCTTGAGTCCACATGATCTTGTCAGACCTGTTTGTTAAACTTAGTAAACTGAGTGAAACACCGTAGAAAAAGCTTTCAGGTGTTGAACGTGAGTTGATGACCTCTGTACGTTCATCACTGGGATTATCAGCACTTCGCTTAATGTCACACAGTGTCACAAATCTGATTTAATCTCTGAACGCCACAACTGTATTTAGTCAACGAGTCGTGATTTGATGGAGGTGAGCTGAACACACACACACACACACACACACACGCACACACACACACACACACACACACACACACACACACACACACACACACACACACACATAAGCTACAGTCGTTTCATCCCCTTGAAGAGCAGTAAAGCTCCGTGCTGGTGATAGAAGTGAGTGTCATTAAAGTGAAATTAATGGATTTATGGTTGTGTTAATTACTACAGATAGAAAAGCTGTGACCTTGTGTGTATCTTGTTCAGGTCGATCTGCCTTCAGCCCATGAGCAGGGACGAGAACCCACACCGGAGTCGTCCATCAACAAGCCGTCAGGAGCGAGTCCTACTTCTGCCTGTGATGTCACATCTGGGTGAACTCCGGCTATAGAGAGATGATACTAGTGATACTGAGGAGAAGTGTGTGTACTGTTGTGTCTCTGCAATGATGGATCACAGTGTAGAACCTGTGGGCACATGCAGAGAGCTCTGGGGCCACGGTAGGTTTTCAGTTAACCTCCATGCAGGAGAGCAAATGTTGCAAATGCAATAACGTGACGATAACCACCAGTAACAGTAATGATTGAGATCTAATAAGTTCATCTTTGAGTTCAATTAAAGCCACAAACATGATTTGTGAGGCCGCAGTGACCTTGACCTTTAACCTCTGACCACCAAAATTGAATCAGGTCATTCTTGAGTCCAACATATGTCACTGTGCATTGTTTATGAATGTTTGTAGAAGTATCTCTAGTCTCTCTCCCATTTCACACTTACTTTCCGATCAATAAAGACAAACTGCACAAAAATATCCAAAAGGTTGGATGATGTTAAATGTTGTACGTTCTTATTCATCCGTCAGACGGTTTGACTCCATAACGTTAAATTCAGAATTGTTAGCAGAGTGGTCAGCACCTCCGTATTAGCTCAGACTATCTAGGCCACACAAAGCTTTAGCTCCAATCACATAAACTGCCAGTAAGCCAGAGCGCTGGAGCGTCAGTGCCAACATCCAGAATGTGTCACAATCTGGAAATGATGGAGACGTGAAGGAAAATATTTACATTTTAATGTTTTCAGGCTGGAAAACAAAAAACTAAATCATTGAAACGTGTTATTCTGTGTTTCTTTAAAGGCGTAAACACCAGTTATGATATCATATCCTTGTTCTTTTCTCCGTCTCCTCTCCTCTTTCGCTCACACATCACAGAACAACATCATTAATTCTGCCCTCCACAGATCCTGAAACAGTCTCCTCACGATACTGAACGTTTTATCTCATTAAGTCCCTTTTTTTTTTCCACAAATTAATCATTTTCTCGGTGGAGTTGTTTTAACCAGCGAACGAGGCAGAATATCTCATCCGTCATTCTCCATTTCACCGAACTGTAGCCACGCCTGGCCGGGCCGGGTCACAGCAAAGGCTCCTGGGTAATCGGGTTTGAAGCGAAGGCTCATTACCTCCTTTATTTCCTTCTGACCGGCTCAAACACACCACGGGCCTTCTGGGTAATTCTGAGGCACAGACTGGGTCCAGATGTGGGAGCTGACGTCCAAGATTTCTGCTTTTATTCTGCAGGAAGCAGAAAAAGACGAGATTTGATCAAATGAAAACGTTAAAGTAATCGTCTGAGGTGCATCCTGCTGCAGATATTATCAGATATGAACAATTTGATCAGATTTACTCAATTTAACTGTGTGCGACCTTTAAAGAAAAATATATTTTCAATCAATTAATTGAATGTACTTCTTCTGAAACCTGCTTTTCAGATTTGATTATTAAGTCATTATTCAATTTGACATTTTGGTTTCAAACCAATAACAGTTTGTATTGACTGTGCGTGTTTCTGCTGCTTATAAACAATGTGTTCTGATACAGGAAAATAAATGAATGATTTCCATGAGAGATTTGTATCGATACACAGAAGTCAGTCTCAGCTGTCAATAACCATGACGTCCCAAGTTATCAAAAATATGAAAACACATCAGTGTAACAAGAACAACCTAAAATGTAATCATTTAAAGTGTTATTTATATTTTGGTCCATGTCCCATCCATTAACGTGGAGGAGGCAAGATTAATCACCTATGCTGCAGCCAACCACCAGGTGGCAATCAGGACGCTTTGGCTTCACTTTTGGGGGCCTGTCATGTCGTCCATCTTTATTTACAGACATGCTCTCTGTCTCTTTGTTTGTTTATTTATAATTTGGTGAAGGTGAATTTCTTTTTAAATAAAATATAAACTGGCAGAAGAAAGGTAGAATTTCCGATCTGAGCTTTAAGTCGTGTGTTGACAGAACATCAGACGACTGGTCCCGACTGTGACTGTTCATCTGTGTGAATGTGAAGTATCGTGTTGATGATGAAGAAGAAGCTTCACAAGCTCAGGTCCAACCTCGCATGTGAGCCCGTTGGTCCATGAAGAAGTTCGGATCAAAAGAACGAGACTTTCTCTCCTCCGCTCCCACAATCTCCCTGAGAGCCTCCGGGCTGAGGCGTGTGGACACTACACAGGCCGGGTGTAATGGAATTGACCTCCACCGCCAATCCTCCGCCACTTGGCAAATAGACCCATCAATAAGATGTGCAGCGCTGGGCCGGGGCGCAGCACGAACTGTACACTCAGCAGATTGTAAATAAAGGTTGGACAGCTGCAGCAGCAGGGGCGAGGCGCGCTCTCTCTCTCTCCAGACGTCTGCGGGACGAGCGACCTTCCACTGTCAGAAGAGGTAAAGTTGTGTTTACGTTCAGTGGCTGTCGTTGAGCGGCTCCGGGATTTAAAGGCTCTGTGGTCATTTCTCTAAACGTCATTTTAATTCTCATCCACCCACTTTTCACCACTTATCCAAGGTCGGGTCGCAGGGGAAGGAAAACCACCCTCGGGTATCAAACCGCCGTGACGTCAACCGTTTGGTTTGTGAGCTGCAGTTTGAAACCTTGATTTTGGTATTTAGTCCAGAGCCGTCTCGTTTTCTTTAAACCACAAGTAACCATATTTGGAGGAGCAGGGGGTGGAGCCTGACTGAGAGCTCGAGGACACTGCACGCCCACCTCCACCCATTGGACGGTACTAGCTGTCAATCACAAGGTATCCACACGTCGATGCATACAGTGCTTTATGGTCTATTCGACTGTAGATCTGTTAAAAAGACTTAGACGTCATTAAAAACCAGAGACTTTTAAAATATGAAGAAGGAAGCCGAGGATCATGGGTAATATCCAGCGTTCAGTTGTGTCCACTCAACACGTTGATAGACTTTACTCACCACATGTGGCTGCAGGGGGCGCTGTTGATCAATAAATGTGACATAGTGTTGCATGATTATACAAATATATTCCCATATTAGTTGGGTCACTTTAAAAAGATGCTGACCATTAACAAAATATGGTGATTTGCTTATTTATTTATATCGACAAAAGTCTGTCTGTTCTGTGCTGTTGTAATAAAACTCATCTCGACTCCTGTGATTGAGTCATAACTGCTCATTATTATCTCTGTGATAAAAGTCGTTCACTCTGTAAATGTCTTGGATCCATAATGACACCTGCAGCTCTGACGTTTTGGTATTAGCGACTTGACGAGGAGTGAAAGGTTGGAGCAGCCACATCACCGCCGGGCGCCGACACACCACCGCAACGCAAATGAGGAGATTAACGACCAGATGGAAATAGAGCAGCAATTGAGACAGACGTGAGTCAAAGGTGTCGTTTAGAAGGAGGCGAGAAATTCATATTATATTTTCATACGCTCGTTGCCCATGAGAGATTTACTGAGGGTAAAAGGTCTTTTTTATTTTGACGGTGCTGTGTTGCACCTTCACAGCAGAGTCAGGGAGAGTTTGATGATCAGAAGCAGAACAAGAGGAAGATGTTTCCTCGTTTACGAGACGAGAAGTTTACATCTAGTGATTCTGCATCAATTCAAAAGTGATACAGGAGCACGAGGGCAAGAAATGCAAAACAAGAACTGAAACTGAATCTAGAATAAATAAGATTAAAATAGAAATACTACATACAATATTGGGCCGTAGTAGAAACGTGCAATATAAATTTACGATTTACAATATGTGCAATATTGTTGCAGATTATTTATCTTGATGTAGTTATTTCAGATTTGAGATATTGAATTAGAGACGTGAATGAAAACGATCGTTTGAATCTCACGGTTTTACAGTTGGACGGCTTCGCTCTGTGAGGAATTAAAAAAAAGCTCAACCTTATTTACCAAAGAGCTGCGAGAAGAAATCTGCTGAATGAGCTAATACAAGATTTAATCTGTTGGTAAACTCGACTGTGACTGTAAATAAAGATCAACGATGCATCCTCACTCTGTCATTGACACCACAACGTGCAGGTATGTAGATCTCTTAAAACACACGTTTAAATAAATGCACAAGGAGTTGAGTCTCTCAAATAGATATTTATTTTATGAAGGAATAATCAAACGTCTCTGTTGACAGTTGACCCTGGAAACCATATGTCCCGTAACCCCGTCCTTCAGAGCGTCGTGTGATGAACTGTGGTCGCAGCAGGGTCTTTGAGGGAAGGCGCCGCCGTCAGCTCCTCCGTTACATCTGACAGAGTTTATTAAGTCGGGGTGATGAGCTGTATATCCAGACAGCAGGGATGTGATGGCAGCCACTTCTCCTGCCAACACTGATTAAGGTATCAGGGCTCACACCTGGGGAAGGGACGGCCTGGGTTACAACAACAATATCCCAGACTAAGTAATGTCTCTATAATGGGATGTGAACACTGGAGATCCAGAGATGGCACGAGGAGGAGAGGAGGAGAGGAGGAGAGGGGTCAGGAGGACGGGAAACGAGCAGGAAAGACTGATGTGCTGTCACGGAGACGAGTCCTCGACAGATGGGCCTCCACCTGGACGTCTCTCGGGGGAAATAGATTTTGATGTGGTGTCAGAACCCGGTGAAGGGGCAGTGGGCTGGAGATGCCTCCTGCTGATGTTCCTGAGGTAGAAGTGTTTGTTTGTTTATCTGTTTGTTAGCAGCTTTACACACAAATAGAATTGAGGGATTAAGAGAGAAACTTGGTGGAAGGACGTGATATGTGACATTGTCGCTCTTCAAAAGTGAAGCCAAATCCTCTTGATCGCCCTCTGGTGGCTGGCTGCAGCAAAGGTCATAAACCCCCACCTCCTCCATGTTAGCAGATGGGACATGAAGAGAACTAAAAAGTCAACACATGCATCAGATAAAGTTTTCAGTTTTCTGTTAAGTTATGGTTTGAATTAAATATTTGATGCTGTCAAAACAGAGTGAAACGTCACACAAACAATAAAAAGTGACAGTTTATCGTAGAAGAGTTTGAGGACGATTCAACTATTGACAAGGAATAATTCTGAAGCATCAACACAACTTTACAAACAAACACGTTTAAGGCAGTGAAAGACGATCAAAGCATGAACAATCTTATTGTAAAGGGGGAAACATCAGCCCAGTTTCATCCTTCAGAATAAACGATGCTGTGATTCTGCAGCAGTTTGTCCTGAACATGTAAAAGGAGCTTAGGCTGAGAGGAGAGGCTGCATGTTCACGTCCAGTGTTACACGGCAGCTGGCGCCCAGCAGAATAAATCCCATCATGCAACACGTCGTGGTGACGGACAGGAGGAGAGAGAAGTGCTCCTTTTGTGAGGTTTAATTTAAATATTTGGGGTTTCTCATATGAGCAGAGACACAAAATATTGTAATATTACAGATGTTGTTTTTTTGTTTTTTTTCAGCTGCTCCAGATGTGTGGCGCCACCACATGTTGGGGGAAATGAGATTGAATTAATCTGCTGTCTGGTGGAAGGAGTTAAGCCATGAAATCCACAGTCTGCACCGTGTTATGTAATCGTCTGTTGTCTGATGGAGGTCTGTGTTACGCTGCTCTTTAATAACAATAACCACTCATCACATAATACCATATCTCAACAATAGCGTCAGGAACTTCTTGTATTTTGGTAAAAATGTTCAGTTGCACTCAAAGGTGAACAGATTAGAGTTTATATAGATCATTTATTGTGAATCTGACAGAGATGAACGATTAATTCCCTTCAGACTTCAGATGTCACAAAATTCACAATATAAGGAAACATAAAAACACATGTAAAAGATATAAATGTGTAAAACTCTACCTGTCAGCTGTAGAAATATAGAGATGTTGTGGTTTTTGGATGTAAATACAGTGTCACATTTAATATAGATTTGTATCATGTGTTCATGTGGAGCCTCCTGTTCACACCACTACTGCCCCCTGGTGGAAATATGAAGGTAAGACTTCAGTTTGAAATATTCTTTCTTTTTTTATTGCCGCTCATTGTTGTATCTATTCATCTTTCTTTCTTTCTTTCTTTCTTTCTTCATAGTGACTTATAGTCTTTTACACTTTGCTGCCTCTGGATCTTCTAATAAACTACAGAAATAAAAATGGAAATGAGACACGTGACCTTTTACATCGTTATTCTACAACGACTCATCCATCCTCTTCTTTCAGGTTTTTATTCTCTGCATGTTTCTATGTTTATAAACTTCTGTCTGATTTTCGACTTCTTTCATTAACTGCGTTTATTCTATTTTACATTTTTACAACTCACTGTACACAGAATACATGATATGAAATTAATAATAAAACACAAAATATGTATCATTTTAAATGATCATTTGTTTCTCTTGTTATCTATTCATAAGTTATTGTCTCTTTATTTGTATCCTCTCTACTAAAAAAAACAGAGCGGCTATTCTCACTCAGTAGACGATCTTTGCACGGAACAGGAAGTGGAGCTGCTTCCGGTTTCCCCGCCCTCTATCAGCTGATTCTCGTCTGTTTGCAAACAAACACGGGCCCCGTGGATTCTGTCTGTGGCTCCTCCGAGCTCCGTGTGCCTCCTCCGAGCTCCTCTGAGCTCCTCCGACCTCCGTGTGGCCCCTCTGGGCTCCTCCAAGCTCCGTGTGGCTCCTCCGAGCTCCGTGTGGCTTCTCTGAGCTCCTCCGAGCTCCTCCGAGCTCCGTGTGCCTCCCCTGAGCTCCGTGTGGCTCCTCCGAGCTCCGTGTGCCTCCTCCGAGCTCCTGCAAGCTCCGTGTGCCTCCCCTGAGCTCCGTGTGGCTCCTCCGAGCTCCGTGTGCCTCCTCCGAGCTCCTGCAAGCTCCGTGTGCCTCCCCTGAGCTCCGTGTGGCTCCTCCGGGCTCCTTGTGCCTCCTCCGGGCTCCTTGTGGCTCCTCCGAGCTCCTCCGAGCTCCTTGTGCCTCCCCTGAGCTCCTCCGAGCTCCTTGTGGCTCCTCCGAGCTCCGTGTGGCTCCTCTGAGCTCCGTGTGCCTCCTCCGACCTCCGTGTGCCTCCCCTAAACTCCGTGTGCCTCCCCTGAGCTCCGTGTGGCTCCGTGTGCCTCCCCTAAACTCCGTGTGCCTCCCCTGAGCTCCTCTGGGCTCCTCCACCATGGAGGGACACGAAGACATCATCGAGCAGCAGGTCGAGGAGCCGGTGGAGGGGAAGGAGACGAGGAGCCACGCCGCCTCCTCCTCCTCCTTCCCGGGCAGCGTCAGTCCGTCCGAGGGGGAGGAGCCGAGCAGCACCCAGTCCTCCCACAGACTGCTGGCCTACAGCGATGCTCTCATCTCCATCATCGCCACTGTCATGGTGAGACCCCATCAGAAGATAAGATATAAGATAAGATAAGATAAGATAAGATATAAGATAAGATAAGATAAGATAAACTTAAGATAAGAAACCCAGTCCTCCCACAGATGCTCTCATCTCCATCATCGCAGATCCCATCATAAGATAAGATATAAGATATAAGATAAGATAAACTTAAGATAAGTTGCTGAGGCTGAGGAGGTGCAGCACAGCATCACCCCCACCCTCTTCATCACAAGTTAAAAGATGAGACAAACCCGACCTCCTCTATGTTAGTGGATGGGACATGAAGCAAATCAACCAACGAGGTTAAGCTCAAATACATATTTCAGAATAAATGTGTTTGATGCTATAAAACGAGTTGAAAACATCATGATTGACAGCTTTCAGTTGGTCGAGGGCATGTGTGGGCGGGGCCTCAATGCAGAGACTCCTCCTTATCATCAGTTATTAGGATTCAAATGAAAATCAGATTTCATCATCAGATGTAAAAAAACCTCACAAACATTTGATTTTGTCAAATGAAACTTTTCATTTCACGTTTTTTCAGATCTTACCCGTCGCCCATACGAAGGTGGAAGATGACGAGGTACGTAATGACTTCAGTGATTCACGTGTTGTAGCATTAAAAAAACCTGGAGTCAGGAAGTAACCACAGATATTAAGTTTAAGAATATTCACCATATTGATATTAAAACAGTTTCAGTTCATCTTCACCGTGAACATGTTGTAAATCCTTGTCTGTTGCAGGAGTTGAGACAAAGCGTTCAGCTCCTGCTCACCACAAAGATCGCTGTTTACCTGATGACCTTCCTGATCGTGACTGTGGCGTGGGCGGCTCACATCAGGTGAGTTGGCTACGTTATGATCACAGCAGCTGATTTCAGTCGCTTATTATTATTATTATTCATCACTGGTTTGTTTTTCCATTTCACAGGTTATTTCAGGTGATTGTGCGCATCGACGACTGCCTCGCCTTGTTGAACCTCGTAAGTGTCACCGAGGAAATCAGGAGTTCAGGAGCATCCTGTTAATACAAGTTTATTTTTACCATCTTGGATATTTATTCAAACATTCAACATTCAACATTAGTCCGAAATATAAATAAACAAGATGTTAGTGTGAACGATGGTTCTGTCAAGTTTTTAATTGTGACATAAAGGAAACAAGTTTTTGGAAAACTCTGCGAAACAGATGCATTGATTTGTCATATTTACACATAATTAAATTAATTAATTATTACATTTATATTAGAGTTAAACACAAAGCTGCATAGAGAAGTGTTAAAGTTCTGAAAACGCTGAATTAGAAAATGTCCCTGAGGGAAGTATGAGTCATCACATTTTACAGGACGAGAAGAGACAGAGATTTAGATGGACAAATACTATGATATTGTATTTTGACATATAAATAACATTTAACACGTGGACACTGAATAAAAACTGGTAAATTGTATTTTTTCATTTCATTGGGTCTTCAAATATTTAAAAAAACAACTCTGTCATATGAATTAAAGTATTTATCTTATAATTAATAGATGATTTGTTTATGTTGGTGGGATGAAATCATCAGAATCATGTTTTCAGGACTTTATGTGCGATGAATGAACCTTTTCTCTCGTGACCACGTTTCCTTCTCTCTTCTTCCTTCTGTTTCCAGGCCTGCATGATGGTGATCACCTTTCTACCGTACACGGTGAGTACGAGTCAGTGGAAGTTAAATTAGATCAATTCATCCATTCAAGCTCCTCATTCTCTGCACGTGATCTTTTCTCTTGCAGTTTTCTTTAATGGCGACGTTCCCCGAGAAGATCCTGGGGATTCTCCTGTTCTGTGCTTGTGTGATGGTGACTGGCGTCCTTCAGGTGAGGCTAGAAACAAAGTATTAATCCATCACATTCTTTGTTATTTTGTGTTGGAACTAAATGCGAAGTTGTCTTGTTTCTTATTTTCACTCTGTGTGGTCGCGTCACGACTTCCTGTGTCTCTTGTCTCTGCAGTCGGTGATCGTGTTGTACGCCTTCAGTCGCCCGTTCCTCCTGAACGAACAGATCCAGATCTCAGAGAACCGGACGTTCTATAAGCACCACATCCTCAAAGTCATCATGAGAGTTCCCCTCATGTGCCTCTTCGCCAGCATCTTCTCCGTCATCTTCTTCCAGCTGGTGGGTGACATCTTGTTTTTCATCAGAGGACAATCGTCTTCCTCGGGGTTCCATTCGTCTTGTACTCTGTTGTTGTGTTGTGACGTTTGATTATATTCTTTGTGTTTTTTTTAGTCCTACGTGCTGTTAGCCATCGTTATCTTCCTGCCTTACATCTCCCGGGGTCTGAAGTGGTGTCGCAGCAAAGCAATCGGTAAGTACGAGAGTTTTCCCTGACACTAAAATCCCTTTTCCACTGGTCACAAACACTGTGATGGGAACATGAGACCTGGGTGAAGACGCCAATTTGGCAAACCAGCGAGGTGAGAGCATCGCAGTGTTCAGGGCCTTTGTGACGTTGACTATGACGCACTGGGGGAAATGACTCCTCTACTGGCAATGGGAAAGGAGTCAGTCGTCTTTCTGTAGAAGGTTAACCTACGTTTACTCATTTGTGTCCGTTCCAGGTCCCGCGGACGAGTCTCCAGACTCCTTGATGTTCTACACCTTCCTGCCTGATGAACCGCTCACTAAAGAACGGGTGGAGGCTTTCAGTGACGGAGTTTACGCCATCGTAGCAACGCTTCTCATCTTGGACATATGGTTTGATTCTCTTCATTACCTTGAATGGGAAAGACAGATAACTATCAGATGGCTAAAATAACCAGAACCTAAGAATCGAGTGAACCCTTTATATCTTTATTGAGTTTGAGATGCTACAGCAGCATCTTTCTACAGTAGCCCCAAATGGACAAAACAAACGCTGGCTCTATGAAACCTGAACTAATCACCTATAGGTGCGATAAACAGAAAGGTTGACAAACGTTATACCTTGTTGGTTCCTTCCTTTCAGCGAGGACAACGTTCCAGACCCGGCCGTTGTACGGGACCAGTTTGGCGGCAGCCTGGTAGCAGCTCTGCAGGCCTACGGTCCGGAGTACCTCGCCTACTTCGGCTCCTTTGCCACCGTCGGCCTCCTCTGGTTCGTCCACCACTCGCTCTTCCTCCACGTCACCAAGACAACGCGCTTCATGGGCCTGCTGAACACCTTCTCACTGGCATTTGTCGGAGGGTTACCGTTAGCCTACCAGCTAACGCAAGAATTCTCGCCCAACTCCCGGAATGAACTAGAAGCCATTCAGATCAGCTGTGTGATTATTTTCTTCGCAGGTATTTTTCAGCTGACCATTTGGGTGGCCGCTCTTTACAACGAGCGGGAAACTCTGCACCCGTACGTGCGGTACGGTGGACGGGAGCATGCGTTCATGCTAGCTAAACTATCTCTGTACCCCTGCGTAGCGTTAGGGACATTTTTCCTGACGTGTATTCTAAGTAAATTCAGCGCTTCAATTTTCCACCTGATGGAGATCACGGTGCCTTTTGCCTTTCTCGTGTTGAGGCTGTTGGTGCGAGTCGGGCTCGCGCTAATACGGCAGATCTTCTCTCCCGATAGGCCGGACCTGAGGATTGTTGTAGAGGAGGACGTTGACGAGGCCAGAGTGCCGTTCAACACTGTAGTGGCATAAACTAGCTTAAAGGGAAGTGGCGGCGCTGCGAGGCGTCACTGCTGAAACAGTTTGTTTCTGAAAGTGTTAGAAACGACCTCTCATCAGGAGCCTGTTGGGGTTTGAATCAGGAACAAAACGGAAAATGGATTCTTCTCTGTTTAGCATTTAAAGTGGTTCAAATCTTGAGAGGCGATCGATAAGATGTGACCACAGGTGTTGAAGGTGGAATATGGACCTGTAGAGGTGAAGGTAACTCGTGGTGGAGCAGAGTAGTGAAGGATCCTGACAGACAAAGCCTCTCCACTCGTTTAGTCCTTCTAACTGAAGATATGCCAACGCTATCATCTCAAAGCAACCAAAGCCTTTTTTCAAATAACCCTCACTAAAGTTTCCAGCTTTGCTTTTATCACTCATCCAAATCAGACAGTTTGGATGAGTGATATGAAGCCAAAATATCTCAGATTCGGGCGTCGCCATCTTGGAGTTCTGATGTTATTTGGAGTTTGCGCAGTAGTGATCGTGGAGTGAGTCTCTGCCGTCAGTCATGATGTTCCACCCGTTTAGCTTTAACATCAAATTACTCATTAAAAACAAACTTGAAGGAATCTATACTTGAACCGGCCACCGGGGGGGGGGGGGCGATCTAAATGTTTTGGCTTTACTTTCACTGAGCTGTCATGTCGTCCATCTTTATTTACAGTCTTTGAGGATGGCTGATTTGGGGAATGGCTTCAAATCATGTAGCTAGCACACACATTTTTTTAATTATTCAACACATGCCGGAACACACAAATTCAACGGAGCAGAAAGAAAAAAAAAACTTTATAATTTTATGGTTCAGTTTCTGGGCCAGCTGCAGAAATTCACACAGGAGCGCTGAGGGCAGAAGAACTTCTGAATACTTTGCTCAAGGGCACGTTGGTTTTTCCAGACTTTGGCTCAAATCCTAGACTGAGTTCGGATTGGGTTTAAGTCTGGAGCGTTGGGCACTTTAAACGTTACACTGAGCGGGTAGCGCCATCTCAAATTGCACTAATCTCAAAATATTACGATGTTTGTGTGTCACAGCAACAGGAATATTGTCAAATATGTCCCCACAGTCATATTCCCTCCACTGTTATCTTTTAATAAGAAATGTATTGAAATGAGAAAACTGTGGGATTATGACGCAGGGCTGTTGTTGGTTTTAGTTTCAGACGTTCAGTTCTTGAAAACTTTAAATGTTGCGTCATTTCAGCGTAAGATTATTGGAAAAATGTATGTTTCTGCTTGTGTGTCAAGGTTTCACCAGGAGGTGTCACTGTCGCGCGTCCTGAGCTACTGCTGCGATGATGTCACGCGCTTTGATGTACTGATGAGTTTTATATATCGGCTCAAATCTGAAATGCACTTTAATGGAAATCTGTCACGTGATGGAGGAGAGTTCGTTTTCTTCAGAGTTTGGACGAGTGACGAGAAGGAAACGTTGAATTATCAATTTTCTGTCAAATGCTCGAATGTGATTAGACTGAAAACTGATGTTTGTTTTTGTTTTTTAGCTCAGCTGCAGATCAGCAGCAACTCTGGTTTGTTTTTATGTATCAAGCGTGGATTAATTTAGATGAAGTACTTTTGTTTTCAGGACTTTATGGAGGAACGAAAGCCAGAACTTGTCTGATATTTATTGTGAAAGTCCAAAATAATGAACCCAAAATGTCGTCAGTTTGACCTTTGAACGTATACATATGACATAATGTATTTTAAGCCATATTTTCAGAGTTTAGAGACATAAAGAGTCTTTTGAGTCCCAACCGTAGCACTAATCTTTTATTTGTTGTAATGATCTTTCTCTTTGCTTGTTTGTTGAATGAAAAGCTTATTGATATTTTGCTGTTTGTGTATCTCTTGTTTTTTAGTCAGCTTTGGTTTAAGTTTACATATCTAGCATGAATTAATCAACAATTCGATCTAGGAATTGATGCAAGAATTATTTTTTTGTCATCCATCAGCCATCGGCCGTGGGCAGCTTGCTTCATGTCGTCCGTCCGTCCACAACGTCATGTTAGTGTTTCAGTTGTCAAAGGTTACCGTGACCTTTATATGATAAAAGTTTGTAGAAATATATACACACGTATACAACCAGTGATGTAATTCTAGTTTTCTCTCGTCACTCCTCCAACATTGTTCAGTGTTGATTGACAGATTTCTATTGTCAAAGCATCAATGTCTATTTATTGTGTTATTGCTTCACCAGTTCAAACTCTGAATCTGCCTTTTCACACGTCTTTGTTTTGTGAATAAATCTGAAATTGTTAATTTTAACTCGAAATTCAACCACTTGTCATTTTTAGAAAAACATATGAAACACGATGAACGAACAGGTTTCAAGACATTTTAAAGAAAAAACAACTTTATTCACCTTCATACAGTAAACAGCTGCAATATCCCTAACAAGATATCAACACGTGGTTTATACAGATTTCTACTGCCCCTATATTAACAGCATACTTCCTCAGTATAACCTTTAAATATTATCCACTCCAAAAAGCTATAGATTTTCATTAGAAAACATTTCTCCTCAAAGCAAATCAAACAAAATATACAGAGAAAGGATCAATTAAAAAGACGAGCAACCAAACATCAGCAGTGCATCATTACCTGACGTTTCAGCTTCTAAAACTTAGTTTCTCTTTCTTTACCGGTTGTTTCATTCACCGTAAATAAAATATAAAATAGTCGACACTTAAATCTAATTTCAACCACAGCTGTGAAACTGGAGTCTTGAGCGTGTCAATGTAATATTCTTAATTATAATACTTCATCGATGCTTCTAGTTGAAAGTTAATTTCACTTGTATTCGTCTTGGTAAAGTTGACAATAGCTTAATGTCATTGTTTCTAAATTAATAAGCTGATTGACTAATTCCTCCTGCAACTATTTTAGTAATCAGTTTTTAAAAAATTTGTGTTTTTACCTGTTAAACATTATTACATCAATTTAAATATCTTTGGGTTTGGAGAATTCCATCAACCTGGAACTTTAAAAAGGAACATTTGTCAACATTTCTCAGACAAAGAAATAAATGAACTAATCAAACATTAAATTGGAAACAAAGAAACAAACACGGTATATAACAATTATAATTTGTCCGCTGACACACTCCAGACTCCAGACAACAGTTTCAAAACTTCCAAATAATTTCAGTGTTTTCAGTTTGATTTGTTTTGCTTCCTGTTTTTGGTCAGATTTCAGCGATAGAGATGCGACGCACGTGTTTTGCTTCATCTTGTTCAGTGTGTTACATTGGACAGTTTCTCACAGAAAAGCAGTAGTGTGTGTTTTGCCGAGGACGAGGTTTCGTTGTAGTGTGACACAGCTGGTCCCTAAAAAATCCCCCCCCCCCCCCCCGACACCTCATTCACCTTCAAAAAGGACAAACTGGACAAATAAATGAAGACATCCTGTTCGTCCCACATGTGAAGGAAGTGGACAGAATAAAATGAAACGCATTGCACGGGCCTCAGATGAAACTGTCAGAGCTCCAGCTCCAGACTCTCTCTCTCCCCGACCGTCCTCACTGAGGAGAAGTCGTCGGAACAGGACGGAGTCGAGCGTCCGGGCCTGGACCCTGGAGCTGTTTCAGTAATCGAGGGAAATCTGTGTTAATCACACGGGGCTTTGGTTCACATTCATCTCTGCAGAGCTCTGGAGAATCAGAAACAAGGCAGATCCCCTGTAGAATGAAATCCTCCAAATCATAATTCTCAGACTTGCATAAGATGAAAATATTGCTAATAAAACCACCGCCCTTCATATACTTCAGATATGTGTAAATACAGTACTGCACATACTGTATACACGCACATGTCATACAGCACATAGGTTGTCATCATCGATCACATCTCAGATTGCAAACTACATTCGGAACTGAATCCGTACGACGGGGATTTAAAGCATAAGGAGAGAAGAAGAGTAAAGAGTGAGGACGTGGGACCGTTCAGAGTCGACCTCCACCCATCATCACCACCTCCACCCATCATCACCACCTCCACCCATCATCACCACCTCCACTGCTACAGTGCAACTGAAGTCATCGGTTAAATCAATAAAGCAGGAAGCACGAGTCTTTTAGAAAGGAATAGTTCAACATTTCCAGAAGCACACATCTTAGTTTCCTTCAGAGAGTTTGAGATGATCACAAATCAACAGTGATTGACACTGGAGACGTCATGTGAGGTGTCCTGGCCGACTGAGGCTCAAATAAAATAAAGCATCTAATGCGACGCTGGCTCTGAGGAACTGTTTGCAACTTGGCTCTTGGTCTGAAGGAGGAGGAGGAGGAAGAAGAAGAGGAGGAGGAGGAAGAGGAGGGACAGCAGCCCCCTCTGAAATCAATCATCTCATCTTATTCTCAAAAAGAAAAACAGATGTGTTACAAATGTTAGAACTATTCCTTTAGATTATTTTTCACATTCTCTAGTTAAAGTTCACACCCTCTAAATAAGCAGCAACCTCAGATCAACTCTACGTCCCTACTTTTAAAAATCTAATTTGTTCATGCTATTATTATTATTATTTCTCTTAGTTTAAAAGTGATCTTTTCACCCCAGCAGGTCACATACGTAGTTATATATTAAGTATTTGTTTAGCTAAATATCTTCAAAATGTATTTATGTACAATACATGAGTGTGAGGCTGATGCTCTAGTTTCTGCGTTAACATGCCTACAGTCAAACACCGTTGACTTTTTGTGCGACTTATTTAGATTCGGACAGAAACCTAAAAGCTGACAGTTCACGCTGTGGAGGAAAAACAAGAAACATGGCTTATCCAAGCAGAAGCCTGACAGGGGACTCAGGAACATGCTACATGAGGTTAAGATCCTTAAATAGAGCAAACACCGTGAAAAACAGTGTTTACACTTTAACGACCCTGCTGCATCATGACTTCACCCCGAACCCCAGAGAGACGAGTGGCGCCGGGCGGTCGGCGGCAGCTCAGGTCCACGTGTCCGACGCTCTGGGCCCAGTTCATGCTGGTAAAAGCTTCTTAAATCCATTTGTTCAGTGCAATATTTGCCGTCCGCAAAGGGAAACCGCACGTCCACCGTCCACCTGCGCCGGGAAAGCTGTGTGCTTTGAAGTCTGTGTTGTGTGATGAGACATTTTATCTTCCGTCCGTGAGTCTTCAGGATGTGGACTTCCTGTTTGCCGTTGTAGTTTATGTGCCGCTCCAAGTGGAAAGCAACAAAGCCACTTGTGTTTTGTTATTTTTTTTAACGAGAGTCGCTTCGGGTGGGATTTCGCGCTGGTTTGTAGTCGAATGAAGAGGCGGCAGGATGACGACGGAAGCAGGGGGGGGCCTGGGATCACACACACACCATACAGGCATACGTGCGAGTGTGTGTGTGACTATGTGTGTGTGTGTACATGCCTACACAAACTATCCACACCATCACACACACACACACACACACACTCCCCCGTCATCCCCCCGTGAAGTCGTTCACTCAGCCTGGGCGACAGCGGGGGGGAGCATGCCCCTCTCCCTCAGCTGGGAGTGCAGTGTGTGGAAGATGCTGAGCTGCTGCTCGGGCTGAAGCATCAGCAGCTGCTGCAGCACCTTGCTGGGGTTCGGACCCCTGCAACACAACAGACACAAATAAGACAACAAGCGACAAGAGCGTCAGAAAGTATCCCCACGTCTTTAAAGTGTCATTAGCAGCCGCGCTCGTGCTGTTCTTACCTGATGAAGCTGGCGATGTAGACGTGCGTGAAGGTGGCCATCAGGTACTGGCAGTCGAAGCGATCCATGATGCCGCCGTGGCCGGGGATGGTGCTGGCAAAGTCCTGCAGGAGGAGCGAGACCAGGGAGATACAGCATGAGAACATGTCAGGAACCACAGAGTCTGATGGCAGGAGGCTGCAGTTCACCGCCACAACCTCTGTGTGTGCTGCTGAGTCAAATCCAAGAGACCTAACACAAGTGGATCGACCAGTTTCTAGAATATTTGAATGTCGCCCTTAAACAAATCTCTGTGTCTGTGAGCCTGAGGCTTGAGGTGGAGTCACTATGACGACATGGGATTGATATTCAAGTTATGATCACAAAGACCACAGCTTGAAATAGAAAATATTTATCCAACAACACCTGAATCTACAGGAGAGGAAAAGTACAAGAATAAAAATGAGGAGAGGAAGATTTTGCGTTTCGAGAATAAAGTGTAAATGTTGAGATTAAAGTAAAAACTTTGAGAATATATGAAACAAATGTAAACGCATATAACTGCCTGTACAAAATGACTTGTGTCAAACACAGTGTGGTGATCAGTGTATGTTCTAACGTCTGGTTCTAATACTAATACAGATTTTAAAAGGAAAACTGCGTCTAGTTTTAAAAATGAGAAAGGAAAACACGACTAAGACAATATGTCAGACGCAGGAAAGCAAATCTCAGATGGTGTTGGCTTGTTGGTGAAGGACAGAGACGAAGACAAAGACTGAGGTGTTTACTTTGATTTTGAAGGCTCGCTTGAAGCCGCTGGCAAAGAAGCCGCCGAACGGCCCGATGAGCGACGCGAAGGACGAGAGGAAGATGCTGTGGATCTGGAACGGATAGAGGTTCACCGTTTTCTGAAAGAGAGAGAGAGAGAGAAATCTCATAAGATTTAATCAAATGTTTACAAAAGGAGAAAAAAGCTAAATTATGCTAATGTTTTTTTTTAGAAATGTGCCGAATGGCCTTTAGTCAACAATCAGACTCTGGGAACGACCAGAAAATAGTTTCACAATAATATGGCACTAAACAAATATATTAAAAGGTATTAACGATAATGAATCATCATATTTCCAAAGGTCTGAGTTGATGCCAAAGGGACAGAGGCTTACCCATGTCACAATGTTTTGTACGACCACAGGAAGTGTGTACTCCTGCATCACGAAGATATCCGAGGGCTCACACTCGACTGTGAAGCCGTTGGTCTCACTGTTGAATCCCACAGGACACACGAAGTACTGGAAGCGAGCCAGGAGGTACGCCAGCTGAGGGCAGAACCACAAACAACAGCAGTAAGTAAAGATCGACGTCTGACTCCGAGTGCATCGATGTGTCACCTCATCGGGATCATCGCACTCCTGGAAACACTCAAAAGATGCAGTGAAAGTTTCGTGTCCTGATTAAAATCACAGAAATCTAATTTCCAAACACAGCGTGAGACGGAAGCTGGAGGTCATGTGACTTTAAGTTATGAAAACAGTGTCTGGCAGTTGAAGGCATGATGGGAAACTGCCAGCAGCTTTGGTAACGGCTGTTTTGATCTCCAGCAGCCGGCTGTGATAACCAGCTACGGTTTACACGTCTCATTCTTTTTAGTTGGAGTGTTTATCTTTACTAGTGAGAGTTTTACTACGGAAAAACGGTTTCACCCTCCTTCAATACGCTGTCCACCCAAAGTCTGGGATGTACATCTACTTTTACTTATGTACATTTTACTTGAGTAGATTTATTTTCACTTTTACTCCACAACATATATCAGCAAATATTTGTATTTTCTACTCCACTACATTTTAACAAAGCATTATGTTTTCAAGTATATTTAAAAGCAAGTATTTACTCACTTTGACTTGAGTAGAAAAGTAAATGTGGTACTTTTACTTCCAGCTTTACATTTTCATCTATCTATATATATCTATACTTTTACTCCAAACTTCCTCAAACACCATCGATAACTGGTGTTTCAGAGAGAGAAGAAACAGCTTCATCCATAATCTTCCAGGATGAATCCATTCTCTCCGGCGGTGGGAGGAACAGGGAACTTGTTTGATATTCACTGAGGGTTCATTCAGAGTCGGCTCTAAAAGGAATCGACACCGCGTCAAAAGGCGGCGTCAGTGCGCTGCGATTTGATGTGATCACAAAGTCGAGTGTAAACTCTGCAAACAGCGTTCAGCCCTGTAGGATTTTCTGTGGTCGACTTCAGCCCTGAAACACGAGAGCATGTGAGGCAGCAGCGAATGTGATGTACTCACGATGAAGCCAAAAACCACAGTGGAGAAGAAACCGCCGATGAAGCCCTCCCAGGTCTTCTTGGGCGAGAGCTGCAGGGGGCGAGAGACAGAAACAGCGTCGGTCTTTCATATCAGCATGACGTGGTTTGTACTCGCCTACATGTGATTTAAATAAACGCCGTCTCTGAGATGGCGTTTTGATTTACCTTGATGAGCGGCGTCCTCCCGAAGAAGAATCCAAACAGATACGCCCCAATGTCGTTACAGATCACGATGGAGATCGGAACGATGAACCTGGAAAACAGGATTTAACAAAGGAGTTTAGAGGTGGAGGGAGAAATGAAACCAACCACCAGAGAAACTCTGATCTCGTCTCTGTGGCTGGAAAATATATGATCTACTCTATAAACTGATAAATGGCAGACAGGGAAAATGTATACTTGTGGTTTTCTACTGTGGCAACGTGTGTTTTTATTGTGAAATTCAATGACTTGTTATCTTCAGAGAAGTTAATTAAAACAGAATATGATTGTGTTCGAACTTAAACAGAATGACGAGCTACACAACAGTGAACACGGGTGCAAGGACACATATGTGGTGATAGTCAGAGATAACAGGGCCGGTTCCTCTGGTCTGTCTGTGTCCTGCTTACCAGATCATTCCTTCAAACAGGTTCTGAATGACAAGGTGGGACTGAGTTACCACAATCAACAGGGTCACATGGGTCCAAGCAAACTGGAATGGCAAACACAAACACAAACACGACAGTGTCACTGCACTGGAATGTAGCCGCGCCTGCTCAGAAGTTGGCTCGTGTCAGAAATAGTGCAATGTACAAACAAACAGGCCAATGAGGTGAAAGGACACTGACGGAGCCGCAGAGTGAGATGATAAACAGCAAATGTCATATGCATCAAAACAATTAAATATAATAAATATATAATATATGAAGAAGAGCAGGCAGCAGGTGGAGCAAATGTCACAAACAAGGATTCTGCGGAGATGCATGCAAATAACAAGGCAGCAGCTTTTTGAAATCTACCTCATATACAAGATCAATTATGATGAAAAGGTCAAATTGTTCCAGAAAGGTTTAACTTGAAATGATCACGTTTCAATAGGTGGTTATGAAAACACTCTACGAATGTCTGCAATGAAAGCATTTGCATAGATTTGCCTGCTCAATGAAAACACGTTGACTCAATAAAAGCAAAATGGGCAATAAAGTCAGTCCAGGCCAATAAACTGTGTTGCACTAGAGCGGCCTTCAGATGTCAGAGGAAGCTCGACAGATGCATGAGAAGTGAAAGGAAGCTGAAGCCACTGCAGAAGTCCGGCAGTTATCCAGGTTTAAACTCTGCACAGTGACGTGCACAGATAATCTGGAGCTGCTTTCACACACACGCACTGTTAACATCAGCTGTTCGACTGAACTTTTCCAGAGGAGCTGTGTGTGTGTGTGTGTGTGTGTGTGAGTCAGTTGCTGCAGACACTTTTCTGGAACTTCTTCACACACAGCCCCTCCAGAGAACGTCAGGGGATCACCCACAGTTCAGTGCGTGTCTGAGAGCAGCTAACGTGTGTGATGCACAATAACAGAAGGGTCACAGCATTTAAAAGGAGACTTCTCCAATGGCAAACTGCAAAGCACAAGATGAGACTCCAGAACCTGGAGACCCATCTCAGCAGGAAGCGGTGGAGGGAGGTGGACAGGAAGGTAAGTGGTGTAGTAGAGGAGGAGGAGGAGGAGGAGGAGAGGGTTACTGGGCTGATACACACCATATAAAACTGCAGGCGGTAATGTTTCTTCACTAAACTCAGCACAAACATGCAGAAACCTGTGAAAGAGTAGACAACATGCTGTCAGTTATTACTCCAACATTACAGAGGTTTAAACATCTGTGGATCAGAACAACAGTAACACATCATATATAATGTACAGGGAGGTGTGTGTCTGTGTGTGTGTGTGTGTGTGTGTGTGTAGCAGGACCGTGACTACACAACTCAGACTATTCTTTACATGAAGCATTGAGAGGAGTTTTATCTTGTGACTTGTTTGGACACTGATTTGCATTCTCGAGTCCGGGGTTAGGGTTAGGGTTACCCTTGGGAACTGGCTGTCTGCTTCAGGGCGTCCTTGGGGTGTGAAACTGCAGCCGACGCCGGTGCTGGGTCGACTGAAAGGCAGCTATGTCAGCGAGACTCGGGCCGACGTGTTCACCACTGAGCGATCAGCGGACAGAACCTGTATTCATCCCACAGGGAATCTTTGTTAAACTGCTGCTGCTGTGATTTACACTGTGGTTTAGGACTAATTTACCCAAATCCTCTGGAAATGCTTGATTTATATTCAGATGGATGTTGGTTTTTTTATTCCATTTAATTTGTACTTTTCGACAAGTTGGTTTAAAAATCTTTTTACTCGTCAAAGCCTTCTTGCCCCGAAGGATATATTCGTTGAAATATCGTCACATGCAGATATCTCAGCGGTTACATTTGTGACTACAGTTTTATTCTAATAAATGCAAAAGGCAAATGTGGTTTTTAGTTTTGTCTCCAAAGTAAGAACATCAATTTGTAAAAGACTTGTTTTCAGAATTTACTTTGTTCTTGTAGATGTTAAAACTAAAGCAGCAACGCAGCTGAAAGTCAGGACTAATTTGAAAAGTCGTCTCTGTGTAAACACTAAATAATAAGACTCGTCTGAGTATACTGGAGCTTTCAACAGTCCACTTCAATCAAGCTGCACCAAGCTACACACACTGCTAGATTTCAGTTCCCCTTAATGTGCCTCATCATCTAGATCCATGAATTATTCCCTCAGAAAACCTCAAAATCCTGGATGTGCACCAAAATGTAATGGGTTCTTCTTTGACCCGTCCTGCCACCAAGTCCCGTGGAAATTCATGAGGTAGTTTTTGCGTAATCCTGCAGACTAACAGTCTAATCTTGCTCACAGTAAAGTAAAGGCAGTAATAACCAGAGTTCTGCCATCTGCTCTATGGAAAGGCCTGAGTGAAGATCTCAGTTTTACTGTCATCAACACACGTAATAGTTCGGTATGTGATGATATAATTTTTCAACTCTTGACTTTTGTTTCCTCTTTGGTGTGTAATGTGTGTTTTTCCCTTTTCTCCACGTTGTATAAATGCAGAACCAGAAGAAGAAGAAGCATGTGTTTGTAAATTAGTGTCATGTGATCCAGAGAAGGAGAAAAAATTCAGTAAAATCCAGGATATAAGCTCACTTCTTTTTACAGATATTTATATGAATCCCTGGTTAACTGCGATGTGACGATGAAAGCTCAGCTCAGTGTTTTATGACACATCCGGCTGCAGATTAGCGGAGCAATAAAAACCTCCTGCTGCAGGAACATGAAAAGATTCAATATGTCACAATGTAAAATCACTTTAAAAACTCATAAACGTTTATATAGAACGTCTTCCTGCGGGTTTTTGTTTTTGTTTTATTTCCTCCTCAGTAATGTGACTTGTAACTCGGCTCCTCTACAGACTGCGTATGGTGACATCTAGTCCATAAAGAAAAGGGGGTTGGGAGCCCAGGGGTCAAAGAGCACGTTTTTCTTTTCTTCTCTGAGATAAAGGAGTCTTGAGGGCGGGAGTCACCTGCGAGGTACAGAGCAAAGGAGATGAAGCGGTGATAGCGAGCCAGGAACTGCAGCGGCTCCTCCCTCTGCACCAGAGCCCCGAAGTAGTCCGCCACCGTTTCCCCGTAGAAGAAGTAGTTGACGCAGATCAGGAAGTACCTGAGAAACAGACGGGACTAGTTTTACTTTACATGTTATTTGAGTTGGCCTCAAGTATGTTTGAGTGCTTCTTGGTTTTATGAAGAAGCACTCTGTCTTTAGTTTCTGTCTTTATGAAGAAATGAGCTAATGTATGAAAAACCTCTTGTGTGGGTCACTGGGTTTAGACGTCTGACAGTGTTACACTGGCTGTACATTGACCTGCTGTATGTGTGTGTGTGATGGGTGGCCTTGGGGGGAAAGGGCAAGTTTCAATTAGCCTCCATTTGTTTCCAACACGGCAGTGATCTTTGCTCCCATGCTGTGGGTGTGTGTCTGTGTACACAAAGGTAACACTGCAACAGAAACGGGAGCAAACAAAGGGGGATGTTGCATTTTCTGAGAATGTGGCTGCAGACGAAGTCGAGTCAATGTTTCACTGAAGGAAGAACTGAGTTGACGGACTTCTTCCACCTGCTTACATACCAATACACTATACTACACTATACTATAACATACAATAGGCTGTAGGTGGCTCAGACAGCCGGGGGTCCTGTAACAGACCATTGGTGCTCAGATGTAAAGGTTAACTTGAGTATCAGAACTATATCTGAATACTTCCTGGTGCTCACGATGCTGATCATGTGTTTTTATTTGTTCCACAAGACGAGAGCTCGTGTGATATAGATTATTTTGGGTCGATACTGATATTAGCAAGTTAAAAAGATTCGGATATCAATATATCAGCTGATATATGTAAGAAAAAGATGTTGCTCGATAAGATTGATCTCAGGTAAAAGAAGTTTGATATTTTACAGTTCAACCATAAACTTTATTATAAATAACTCTAAATAAAGAGAAAACACAAAAGGTATAGATCTTGAATGAAGAAATTTAAATTATTTAGATAATTAGAAACATAAATGCACATGGTTTATTCTGTAAAATAAGTTTTCATATCAGCAAACCAACACATATACTTCTATGTCTGTGAAAGGCTCATATCCGACGTTTTTTATCTGTGAACCAATAAATCAGTCTGTCTTTGCTCTTTTCCAGAACAGTCTGTAAAATTCCCTGGAACATCCTCGTGGACTTGAAATCGACATGTGTTGAGTCTGAAATTCAAATATTCCACCCTCTGAATTATCTCCGACCACACCGCAGATGCTGGACTGATTCTCAAACCACTTCCTGTTTGTCTGTTAACACACGTACTGTGCTGCTGAATGAGAGGTTGGTCAGATAACTGCACTAATCTCCGTTAATAAATGTTTCTAGAGCATATCTGCTGCTATCGTGACATCCTGTACTCACCAGCTCAGAGTCCTGAACCAAGGCAGCTCGTAGGAACGGTAAACTCTGTATCCGATGTCGATGATTTCTTGAAAACACTTGATCTGGACGGTCATGACCTAGATGAGAAGACAGGAGCAGAGCGGAAGCGTGACACGTGAACAGACGCATTGACGACTCAAACACCAGCTATGGTATCGAGTGCTGCCACTTACCACTAATAAAAGAGTGACAGGTCCCATGTAGATGATGAGGAAGAAGCCTGAAATCATGGCTAACGACAGAACCCCTCGTATCCAGTAGTTCTTCCATCTGTGGAGAATGGAAACTTTGAATTAGTGATTTATTTCCCTCCTGAAAACTAATTTGATTAATTTATACTCCATATGAAAGGAAGATGGCGAGAGAGGAAAGTATACAGTATATTATTTAATGTCCAAAGCTCCAGTTAGTATTTCGTCAATTATTTTTTTAACTGCGATGTCTTTGGAGTCACCAAAGTCATTTAGATACATCCACCCACCCCCTTCCCCCTGGTGGCTGGCTGCAGTATAGGTCTCGAACACGGCCCCCTCCATGTCAAAGAGGGAACCCTTTCAGTTCCTTGAAAAAGTTCCTGGGACTAAAAGTAGGGGCCGTCTGTAGCTCAGGAGGTAGAGCGGGTTGTCCACTGACCAGAGGTGTGACCACGTGCTGAGGTGTCCTTGAGCAAGACACTGAACCCCAAATGGCCCCTGACGGCTGTGCCAGCACTGTATGAATGATGCATGATAGAGAAAGTATGAATGGGGGAATGTCAAAAACTGTATTAATACTGTAAAAAGGCTTTGAGGGGTCATCAAGAAAAGTGCTATAGAAGTGTAATCTAAAGAAATGCTGCGGCCTGTTTTAAGCTGGTGCAGCCTCAAGGCTCATTATCACCATCGGCACCTCACATCAAATCATTTCACCAGTACGACCTGTGCCGTGACGCTAGCGTGGCCAAAAGTGTGGAATGTGTTTTTCACAACACGTCAGCCGGTCCGTGTTGCTGTGAGACAAACTGCCGCATGCCCGCCGCCTGCGAGCAAAACAAAAGAGAGGGACGAGCTAACAGCTGCACAGGAGCTGCCTGGATGTGAATGGAGGAGGAAAACAGCTGCGTCATCAAAAAAGCTGCTGCTGCTGCTTCCACGCAGCACAACGCTCGCTCTCTCTCCGACTCCCTCCCACCATCATCATTCACTCACTTGCACTCAAAGCACCACCCTTCCTCCTCCCTCCGCCTCTCCTCCTCCTCTTTATTTTTACTACAGCTTCTCCATATGTTTCTCTCCCCCTCCCTCCCTCCCTCCCTCCCTCTGCAGTCTGTTCATCCACAGCTCTCTCTCTGCAGCACACCACCTCCAATGCCGTTCAAGCCAGCGGGGATTAGTGCTTCCCTCCTCGTGAGCCTTTAAGCCCTGTAACCTGGCCGTCGCTCATTGGTCACGCCCCCTCCACGACTCATCCGTGTATCAAACCTCCGTCATGCAAGGTGCTGCAGACCGGACCTGGTGCATCAACACTGCTGAAGGCCTGGCATTAAGCGTTTTGCAAACTGTCAGAATGTAAACAGGACTTGTGTTAAGTTTCAATTCATGTGGTCAATGAACTTCTTAAACTGTACCTGTGGCCGGCAACATATATATATATATGACCCCATGTGTCACAGACCTGCAGTAAACCTCCGGGTCGATGTTTGCAGTGTATTAACAGAGAGTTACTGTATTTCCTCCACTACATTAATAAGGGCGTCTTCGTGCACCTCTGCAGACTTCAATCTATTTCTGGTCCAATTAACCTACATGGTGCAGGGGAGGTGATCAATCACCCTGTCAGGGTCTTTCTAGAAAAGATGGAGGAGAAGCTGCTTGTTACAGTAGAATTATGGCTGAAATCACAGCAGGGAAGGAAATCCAGTCGTGGGAGTTTGTGATTTATTTAAAAATAAAACGGTTTATTTCCTGAACATGATTGTTCACAGTTAAATTGACCTCAGTTCATCTGCTGATGTTTTCCCACCATCTTGAATAAAGCTTGTTGAGCTACGTGTTAACAGATCCTCAATCCTTCCTGTTTGTTTTGTAGAAACTCCGAAACTGATCCCTGGAGAGCAGCGGCATTTGCTCCTCGTCTATAGTTTACTCTCTTCTGGACCAAGTCCGATAACATGTTGTATACCAGGTTATTTCAGTTTCGGAATATGGGCTGATATTTGTCCCATAGTCCTGTGGCAGGGTCGAGCAGTGAGGATGCACTTCAGGAACAAACAGCAGCTGCTAGCATCTGTCTCCTGAGAGTGAGAGTGAGAGTGTATGGGAGTGTGTGTGTGTGTGTGTGTGTGTGTGTACCTGGGCGGCAGGCCCTCCAGAGCTTTGTTCAGGCATTGTGGAGTGTTGTCTGTGTCTGCTGTGGAGAGAGGAACATCTGGAGTGTCTGCTTTGGAGTCGGCGTCACATTCTCCCTCTGCGTCACCGTGCAGACCCAGCCTGTCATCACCATCGGCCTCCTGTCAGAACACACACACACACACACAGAGAGATATTCAAAGAGTGTTTCAAGATGGTGGGTGTTCACCTGACACACAGGTTAGTGTAGAAAGCTCAGACAGCAGAGTCGTAAGGTGACAACAGAGAAGGAAAACATGAAAGTCGTCCTGTGAGAAGACAGAGGTCAGACACTGAGAGCTGCTGAGATGCAAACGACAAGTAAATGTTGAGGTCGTCATCAGTCTGAGCCGAGGAGGGAAACATACGACTCAGCAGATGGTGCTTTAATTGGGTATTGCTTTTACCCGTGTGTGTGTGTGTGTGTGTGTGTGTGTGTGTGTGTGTGTGTGTGTGTGTGTGTGTGTGTGTGTGTGTACAAAATAACTCAATAAAGCATGGACAGCTCTTCACCAAATTTACTAATTATTATTTGGGAGTTTATCTCCAGATGATCGATTAAAGGTCAAGGCTGCTAATAATAGAGCTACGGAGAAAAAGTTAATAAATATTGATCAGAAAATGATGTGATGCACATTTAAAAAAATGCATTTTTCGAGGTATCGTTGCGTCCTACAGACACGACTTGAAGCTTATATAGATTGAAAAAAATCATTATGATCTTATGGAAGGAACGACGTCGTCATGATGTCACTACGAAGTCAGAACATTACGTCGTAGAGTGGAGTAATTCATCAACTTTCACAACCATTAATATTAGAGACACAATCTACATATTGGTCAGATTAACCAGTAAAATGGTATAAATGACGACGAGGTTATGTTTTCACCCCTGTACATCTGTTAGCTAGTAAGAAAAGGCTCTAATTGGCATTTTTAGAATGAAATAAAGTTAGTATTGTCTGATTGGGGGGGGGGGGGGATATGAAGCACACACACAGGATATAGGTCGTCTCTCTGATGAAGTTTCCTAGACATGTGGTTCTAAGTGGTTCATGTGTCTTCTAAACTTGGCTGTGATTCAAACGGCCTGTGAGTAAACGTGGCGGCGTGTGGGTGTGTTTGTGGTCGTATTTAAAACCAGAGGCAGAAGTGAATTTCATTTCCATCTTTTAAACTAATCCCAACGTCATAATTCCAACATGAAAATGTACACAAGCAGAAAATGTTGGATTGGAGGCTGGTGAAGAAACGTGAGGATGACGGAGCTGAAAGTCTACACCGAGTGTCGCCAGGTTAACAGGCGGCTGCCCGGGAGGCAAACCTCTTCATTGGTGTTAATGAATCTTTAATCTGGATTTAAACCCAGTCAACAGACCCAGTGTGTGTGTGTGTGTGTGTGTGTGTGTGTGTGTGTGTGTGTGTGTATTTAGTTTTTTAAATTGGCAATGATCCCTAAAATGTAATTATCAAAACCTTACAACAGAGAAATGGATTATTTGAAACTTGATGTTTAACAGTTTAACCCGAAGCAGTTACAATAAATAACTATGAATAAAAAGAAAACACAAGCAAATATACAGAAGGTGAATTGAGAAAGTAAATGTGTAAATATAACTCCACATATTTTCCACATTATTTATTCTGTAAAAAAGTTTTTATGTTGGCAAACGGATTGAGCAGAGTTACTTTGGACACTCTAACTTCTATAAAAAGTAAGTAAAGTGACAGAAACCCAGCACTTTTGTTCTTAAATTAACCAGTAATGGTCTGTGAGGTAACAAAGTGGTGAGAGGAGACGCTTCTTCTTCCTAAGGGAGTCTTTTTTTAAACCAAACACACACACAGACACACACACACACACAGACACACACAGTAGGAGATTAGGTTTCTCTCTGCACTTGACGTCCTCGCTGATGCTCCTGGACACTTTTTCCCTTTCATGGTTGCTTTTACTCAAACGTTGCTAAATACGGTGAGCGGAGGGCGTCGGGGTTAACTCGGACAGATTTTCATTTAGAAAGAAGGTCTGTGATCTTGTCCAGATTTTGTGATTAGCCTGGGGTCACTTCAGTTGGCATTAGCGCTCAGGAGAGAAGATGAAGTGTAGATTTCTACTCAGGTTTTAATGAGGAAACGTTTTTCAGGCCCGCAGACTGAAACCGTGGAAAGCTACACGGTCCTTTCAGACGGCGATGCTTACACACGGTGTCCTGACTGAAAGAGGAAAATAATAACTCACACGACTCACACTGAAGTCAAAGAGAGACAGTTTCATTTGAAATCATGGTCACCACTAGAAACAAGTTCATCTGTAGCTGTTTAAACAGACCGACCATTTAACCAGCTAATCAGAATAATTAGAAAAGTTGTGTACAGTTTATATTTTACATTTTAATAATGTTTACATTTAAAACTTCTTAATTCAAAGTTCTATATATTTGATAACAGAATCACTTTTTTTCGAGGCATAATTAAAATGTGATGATTGGCTGAAGTTCTTTGCCATATTTGATGGTCGGTTGAATACAGTAAGAAATCTGACGACATCACATCAGGCTTTGGGAAATTATAACTCATGATTTTCCAGTCATGATTCCCCGTGACCAACGTTAAAAGTATAGATGACGGATGAATAGATGGATGGAAATCTATGATGATGATGATGATAATGTGCCTGGATATGACAAGTGAGCGTGTTTTCTCACCCGTGTGTCGTTGATGCCGTTAGTCAGCAGCTTAATAAAAGATTCGGTGACGGGGAAACGAGCCTCTGGTCAGTTCATTACTTCAACCACACGAATATGTTACATGCAGAGCTACGTTATTAAAGCTTAATCTGTGTGAACGTTCTTAATCAAACTGTCCAACACTGTTAATCTTTTGTTTATTGAGTGAAGTTTGGTACCTGCTGTGTAATCACAGTCAAACAAAGCTGCAAATCTGCGTGATATCAACGTGAGTAGTGCCACCCTGAGCCCCTCATCAACACCGGCTGATACAGACAGAAAACACTGTGAACAGAGGTTTGAGTGAAACACAAAAGCAGCCACAGCCGGTGGTGCATCCAAGAATTCACCTTCTACCAGACGCCCATGTTTTCCTACAATCTGTGAGCTGCAGAGACAGAGGCAGCAGCAGCAGCAGCAGCAGCAGCAGCAGCAGCAGCAGCAGCATTGCGACTGTCCTTGCAGCTCATCTCACCTCCCCTGTCGTCTTTGTCCTCCTCTCTTGGCTATTAATGCCTTCTCTGCAGAGCCAGGAGGAGGAGGAGGAGGAGGAGAGAGTCGGGGTCACAGGAGAGAGAGGAGGGCGATGAGTCGCTAATAAAGTCGTGACAACCCCGGTGTTACAACTGCCTCCAGTCGTTTTGCCTCCAGATACCAGCACCGTCATTATAATTATTATTGTGTCATTACTACACACGGGTAAGTTTGTTGTGACACGACATCACGACGACACAGAAGACATCAAGATGACATGCCTCCTTTTAGCCTTTGGGAGGAATCCGAAACTTTATCTAATACACGGTTTTGCTGTTTGACACCTGATCCTCTGCCTCCACTTTACCGTGAAATCAAATCCCAGCAGCTCATTTCATTTGGATGAAACAACGATGACTTTGTAGAATTCGCACGAGGGAAAACAATTAAAACCACGTGAGAGCTGTCGCAGTTTAATGCAAACAAAAGAATCACGGTTTTATGTTTTGGTAAATTTGTGAGATGATTAAATTTGACCAACTACAAATAGAAACCACCAAACTATTATAATGTGTCAGCATTTCAGACCCAGAGATTCTGAAATAATGACGACACAGATTGAGGAAAACTTAGCTCAGTGCAATCGCACCTTAAATTCTCTACTAAGAGATAAACTCCTAATTTAATTATGTTTCCGCTGCCTTCCAAGCCCGATACTGACATTTTTACTTTTTGTGAAAATCTTTTCTAAGAATGTGTTTCTGTAAGAATTCAGGGGACAAACGTGCCATTGTGCAAATAGAGGGTTTGAAACCAGATCATCAAACCAGTTGGAGAATCTCTGCTTCTTTACTTTTACACCCGTGAGATGGATTTCAGACTTTTAAGAAATCTGAGATAGATTCACTGAACCCATGACTTTGGGACAGTCTGGGACATAAAAGCAGAACTGATGATATTCACTCTTTGAGAGAACTTGGACTAACTGGTTTTGCCTCTGTGCCCTGCAGATAAAAAGCTGTTTCCTGCTCGGGTGCGTGTCCAAGTGTGTTTGATTGTGGATGTGCAAGGTTATCCCAGAATGTCCAAAGCATGACTGACAATATAAATGGGCACAGTTAACACCACCGTCTGCAGCACTGACAGGATTAACGAAACCTTTTATGGTGACAAATTTCCCTCCAGTGACAGTGGAGGTGAAATGGTTTTCTACTTAAAAAAGGTCCAATGAATCCGGCTCATCGAGTCTCACATGTACACTCACAGATGGTGGTTTGTATTTCAAGCATACACTGACAAAAACCTGTCCTGAGCGGACAATCAGGACAAGTGATTGTGAGTCACAAAGTCTGTTTGACCTCTTTGTTTCATCCGACTACATGTGGGACGCACTCAAATACACAGAATTCATTCAAACTTGTTTTATTTTGAACATTTTTTTAACTCTATAACAATATTACCTTTTAGGAAACAGCAGAGCCTCTAAAACAGACTGACTATCACCAGACACAACAGAACCTGCCAACATTCATGAATAAACCCTGAGTCATCACAAACTCAACCTAAAAACATAGTGTGGTGAGTTGAGCAGCAACCAGCATCCACTGAATCTACAACCATTTAGTTTTAATCAGAAGAACCGAACACGGGGCCGTGATCTACAGTTTTCATCCAGACGGCTCTGGATTAACCTGGAAGGTTGAATCGCAGTGAGAAGCTGCTTTCATGGCAGCAGTTCCCCCCCCCCCCCCCCCCGGCACACCAAACACGTCTTTACACCTGTGAGGTGCAGACCTGCAGCAGCAGCAGCAGCAGTGCCAGGCTCATTGAGGATCAATGAGTAAGCTACAGCCTGCATTGGTTCACTCATGCTGCAAGGAAGGATTTAGGCTAATCAGCAGCGAACATTGACCTGAAGTAGCACTGCTGCAACTTCCAACTCTCTGAAGTGCTGCACGAAGCAATAAGGGACATTGTCCAGGAGACAGAGTGACGCCTCAGAGGTGGCACTCAAACCGGAAATCAATACATCGTCAATACAATACATCAATACATTGTCTTCATTCATGACTTAACTTAGCGAGCCTGGCTCTGCATTGGTTTGAGCTGAATGCTAATGTTAGCATGTAAGCAAGTCAACAGCTTAGCACAACATGCTTATAGTACTTCATTGTTAAAACACTAGTTTACCATTGGACATTTAGCACATTGGCCCGCTATGAATGGCGTGAAAAGCAAAAGATAGCAGCATCCGTATCCAAGATATTTTTGGCCACATTTGTGTACAACGGGAGGAAGTGTAGATGTCGTCCATCTTTATATAAAGTGTAGTTTCACGTGTAACATTTAGCATGATAGCTAATAACACCCTCCACAAATGCTACCATGATAGCCAACATAGAGTACATCCGAATGTTAGCATGTTCTGTTAGCATTATGTGGTATCTCTAATTGGTTCCTGAGTGGTGTACTTGATGAATGCTGTATTATATAATGCTCTTGTATTTGTTATTATAGTATTTATCTTTGCATCTGTATGTGCGTGTGTTTGTTTAGTTTTAATGTATTTTCTCAAATTGAAGTACATTGAGTTTCTTCGAATAAAATTGCCATTGGCAAGTAACCTTGTTCAAGATCTCTGCAGGTTCAGCCACATCTCTGATTTTAACAGCCATTTAAAAGAGGTCTGGTGCTGGGGGTTGTTTTTCTCATCCGAGCTAATCAGAGCTTTGTCAGTAAGAACACGAAGACGCACGTTATCCTCCAGTGTCAGAGAAACAATGGTGACACGCGTGGGTAAGAGCCAAGAAGTTTAAAAAAGCAACATAAAGAACAATCTATCCAACGGTGGTCGAGAGATTTACAAACCGATGTTACTATTCCAAGAACCATACTAACGGGGAAAAAACAAAATCTACAGTATCTGTGTTTTAACTTTACTGAGCCTGAGGTTGAAAACACAACATGATGCTATCTATACACAGAGCCACCACATGAATAACAGTCCTGTGCTGTCCCAAGACATTTCTAACTAGGTCTGTGTGGAATGAAGCTGTGACCATCAGAGCGTTTAAGTGCCTGCTGCCACCATCACTGCTGCTGCTGCTGCTGCTGGAGGCTTCCGTTACGCCCAGCCAACCAGCAGACAGCCCACCAAGGTCAACTGTCGTGTTGGGGTCTTGAACAGCCGCTAATTGTCCCGACAACGGTGTTAGAGCCGTGACTGGAGAGAAGCAGTGTGAAGGACGCGAGCTCAATATGTAAGTCGAGCACACACACTGCATGCGGCTGTCTAATAAATGGAAGTGAGCAGTGGCAGCATCGCAATTCAGGGGACACATCACAGACTGGACGGATGAAGAACCTCCATTCCTTTTTCTCCACTATCCAGAAATGAGGCCAAAGTATCAGAGAAACGAACGCTTCACTTTTGCACTGTCGACTTCATTTGGAGCCAGAGTCGGCGGAGTAGAGAACGTGGGACGACGCCACGGTTTCACGGTCCCGTCGATTCACACTCTTGACCATTAGGGAGTCACTCTCAGCTGTCAATCATGACGTTGCCCCATGTTTATAGCAACAGATAACCAATTAAAGCCCCAAATTAAATAACACTTGAACATACATCAGCGTGATAAGAAGTCACTCTTCTTAGCAAAAGCCTGTGTGCCATTGCCTAATATGGAGGAGGCAGGGTTTTGGTCTATTATGCAGCCGACTTCAACGCCCAACGGGTTTTTCCTCTTCCCTCTCTGCAGATCTGTTTTGCTTTCACAAGACACAGAGGATTGTCAGTTACAACAACAGGGCCACATCCTAGAAAACGAGTTGCCCAACCCTGCTCCCTTCAACACTTGGGTTGGACCCTCTCTTCAGTTTATTCCTTCTGATCTGAATCATAGTGGAATAGGTCGTGTTGCTGCTTTGTTGTGTTGTGTTTTTCACAACATTTAAGGACAAGCCAATCAGGGTGTGGAAACCAGAGTCACGTGGAGTCACCAGAGTCAAGCTAATAAATCAGGCTGAGGTTTGGTGACTCGATGCTACAGAAATGAAAATGATAAAATCCTGATGGAGAATATTTCACAATTTGTTAGGAAAGAGTGTTATACTCGTCTATAAATTTAAACAAGGGTTAACAAACAGTTTGTATCCCTGCTTGAACCCTGTCGAGTCATGCCTCTCACATATCTCTGGTGCTCAGAGGGGGGGGGCTTCCCTGGGACGACGGCAGACTCGCCAAAAAACTAACCGTGAAAGAGCCAAATGTGGAGCTCAGTGCCTGAATGTAAACACACGGCCAGGCAACAGTAACCACCGGGGACGAATACATTTAGATGCACAGCACATGTGACTGATGTGGGGAATCTGTTTTTAGCACCAGAGGCTCCAGAGAGGATTGAACTCCACACAGCGAGAGTCAGAACCTGCATGAAGGCCACATTGAGGGATTTGCACAAGACGACGCATGAAGTGTTAACAAACAAACCAATGGACAGCAGTGAACACACAACAGCCTTAGTGGAGGTAAGAGCCCTCAGAGCAGGAGGGTTGAGTCCACAGCAAGAACTATTTTGTGAGAACCCTCTTGAACTATACGATCGTCTAATGTACAGGAGACAGTGTTAGAAACCAATGTCAGAAACCCACAGACGGTGACCTAAGCCACGAGAACACGTATGGACAAGTCAGAGTCTCCAATTAACCAAACCCCCGGTCTTTGGGCTGTGGGAGGAAGCCGGAGAAAAACTCACAAAGACACTGGGAGAACCTGTTCCCGTCAGGATTCTAACCAGAAACCTCTTTTCTGGTTTGAGTTTATGCAGGGACAAGCCGGTGGGTGGGTGGGGGGGTCGCCCCTGTTTGACTGGACATTGTTTGGTCAACAGCTGATTAGAAAGTGAAGACTGACAGGTCAAGATCAATCAATGCTATTGATCGTTAATGGCCTCAGCACTGAAATCATTATTTTAAAGCAGAGTTTTTGCTACACTTCATATTTTCCAGCCGAGAAATCTCACTGAAAACTTAATTAAAATTTGAAAAACTGGCAGGATTGAATTCACATTTCAAATATATTTGGTCATTTTACGTAACTTGCACTGCAGCTTAGTGTGACGTCAGGTCTTTGATGTTTTGTTTTGAAATGTGCTACGTTTAATAAAGGAACTATTAAACGTCATACATTATTATTATTATTATTATTATTATTATTATTATTATACTGTTGTTGTTGACTCTGTGTCATTGATGACAGGATTAAAACATGGGGGGACATCTTCACCCAAGATGCCATGAACGTCCCACGAAATAAAAGTCGTTATTTCGTCACCGTGTTGTTGCGGGAGCTTGTTGCGGGAGCTTGTTGCGGGATTACCGGAGGCTAACCCATTAGCTCATGTAGCAACCGCTGCTAACTAACCGGTATCCGCAGCTAGCCCCGCGGGTCTGACCGCAGCCACAAACCGGCCCAACCCGTTCCACAGGCCGGGGCCTCGGCGGGGGGGGGGGGGAACCGGCCTCTGTTCTCCGGCTTCACGCCGTTACCTTGTCGCTGATGTTGTCGGTGCTGTCGGTGTCTGCTCCGCCGCCGCCTCGCTTCCTCAGCTCCGTCATGTCTCGCTCGGTTCTCCGCCGGGACGCGAGTCACACAAGCCGCCGCCTCCGGGGTGGGGGGGGGGTGGGGGTGAAGAGAAGGGGAGGAAGGAAGAGGAGGGTATCCCGGGCTATTCTCTCCGTTCCTGGCTGCTTGGACCCGGGTCGGACGCGGAGCTGCGGCAGCGGCAGCAGGTGAGTGGAGAGTCCGCAGCAGGTGAGTGGAGAGTCCGCTGCGTGTGTTTGTTTATCTCCGCAGTCTCCGGTCCTCCCTCCGCCGTCAGCTTCCGCCAACCGACACTGACGACTTCCGCTGGACTCTTTCACAGTAAAAGGCTTCATCGCTCATTTCATTCCTCTTTGCTTCTCCGATAAATTTAAAAATGTTAATGATCAACACTATCAACGTATTTTATTATAAATTCATCTGCTAATTATTTATCTTAGAAAGTAGTAAAGGTGCCTGCCACAACCCCCTCCCATAAAACTGCAGCACTACAATAAAACAGGACATTGAAATTATTGTTAGGGAACAGGGAACACGACTTTTACTCAGTTGAGCTCAAACCTTCTCCAAGGCCCCAAAAGGCCCTTAAATTCAGTCACTTACCTTGATATGTCTAACTTGAATTATTCCAAGATAAATTTGTGAAAATGTTGAAAAATGCAATGTTTAAGAAGGTGATATTTAATTTTTCCCCAAACCATTACATGATGCAGATCCAGATGAAGATTTAATGAGTTATTCCCTGACTCATTCAACACCATCACCTCCTCAGCAAAGGCAAATATTATAAATTGTATTCCTCGTCACAGTTATCTGGCTAATTGTCCATAATGTATTTAAAAAATAAATAAAACATCTTCTAAAATATGACAAATTGCATCAGATTAAACTTTCCAACAAAAATGACCTCAGCTCAACCAGGTACAACAACCAAATTCTGCCTGACATATTATAATCAAGCAATTCAACATATGTAAATACTGTCATCACAGGAACATAGCTGTAACATCAGGTAAATCACAGGCTGAATTTGTTTTATGATTTATTTGCTTTGCATGTAAAATGAATGCAGTTGCTCAACCGTTGGTTGAGTTAAAACACACATGCATCGTATTGCTTTTAGATTGAACAATTTTTTTAAGATTTAACTTTCACCACATTTATTCAACCAATTGTCAAAACAGTTGACAAGAAGCAACTTTAACAACTGAGCCAACGTAGTTAAAGTGCAAATCAAGAGCATTATTTCATTCATTCATTTTTATTTATTTCGATCATGTAAATAAAAAAGAGAAATTATACAAACAAGTAAAACAAAATAAATGTATTATTTACAAACAGTGATGAGGGGAAAGAAATCAAACACTTAATGATTTAATCTACATATTCGAAAAGGAGTGAGAAGAAGTACAAACTTTTTTACTTTGTTCCTTTTAAAGGAAAAACTGCCATTAAGAAGTTGAATAATAAAACTTTTGTCTCATATATTCATTCGATCTGTTATTAAGAGATGAGGAGAGCTTTATTCTGAAGGGGAAGTCTCAGTCTGTTTCTTTGTTGAACTTGACGCATGTCTGCGGTGGTCTCTCTCTCTCTCTCTCTCTCTCTCTCTCTCTCTCTCTCTCTCTCTCTCTCTCTCTCTCTCTCTCTCTCTCTCTCTCTCTCTCTCCCTCTCCCTCTCCCTCTCCCTCCCTCCCTCCCTCCCACAGAGTGTCTGGTCCATCTGGCCAGCAGGGGCGCTGCCTTCCGCCTCCAGTTCATCCAGAGATTGCTGAGGGACGCTCTGTGGAGACCTCTATCTAACATTCTAACAGCCTGGGTCTGGATTTTAGCCTGTTTTTAATGAACGATACCAAGATGATCTCACCATCTCTTCCTGGTTTTTACAAGAGTGTTTGTAAAGTCTGGAACCTTTAAAAAAAAAGAGTGAATGCAACAGGGGGCCTCCCTGCACTGGCTGCTGCAGGAGCCTGTCCTGTATGGGACCATTTTAGATCCCCCCCGCTGGGCACAAGTTACCCTGTCCAGAGTGCTGCAGCCTGCGGGGGTCTCCACGCTGGGCCAGGTGGTGGAGCTAGCCGGGCCTGGACTAGAAGACCCCACAGGGCTGGCCAACAAACTGGGGATTAAATCAGAAAGAACGATGGAGAGGGTACTTGACCACTGGAGGAGAAGACTGGCCGATCAGGACATCTTGCTTTTAAACTCTTTTAAAGATGGTTCCATTTCCCCCAATGTGGAGGACCCGGTGAACACTTTTATATCAATAATCAAGAACACAGTGGAAGACAAATGTCCATTTTGTAGTGTCAAGGAAACAATCTTTCACTGTTTTTATGAGTGTCACCGTCTCTCTGATTTGTTTCTGTTTTTACAAGTTGTTTTTACCAGTTTTAAAGAGGTTTTTAACAAGCAGGTTTTTGCTTATGGTTTTAAATACACTTGCCAACAAAAACACAAAAGCCATCTTTTAAACTTTGTTTTAGGGCAGGCTACGATGGCCGTGTACATAACCAGGAAGAGGAAGGTAGAGCAGAACGTCCACATTGAGTCGGTCCCTGTCGGTGTCAACATGATTAGATAGTTTTTATAAAGCAGCAGGTGACCTGGACTCTTTTAATGATCTGTGGTGTTTTCAAGATGTTTTATGTTCTGTGACAACTCGAGAATTCGTTTGTACTGATTATTTTGTGTGATTCTCTTATTTATTTATTTATAGCTAAATGTGTAATTTAAAATAATTTATTAGGTGTTTCAATGTGTATTGTCAAAAAATAGTACCTAATAAAGTTGTTTTCAAAATTCATAAAGTCTCTCTCTCTCTCTCTCTCTCTCTGTCTCTCTCCACCCTCAAAGTGAACAATCACCACTATATCAGGGCAAAATAACAATATCGACAAAACGAAAACATAAATTAATCATCTTTAATTATAACATGAAGACGAGTATACAAGTGTTATTTTGTGAGAGAGTGTTGTGAAAGACGACCAGGGTCATCCTCCTGCAGCTGGGCTAAAAGTATCATCTCATTATGGTCGTAATGTGCGCTGAAGGTTCGACTGCTCTTGTAGCTTCAAGGCGGTTCGGAAGCAAACTCTGCCGCTTCTCCAATATTTTGACTTTCTTGATCATAACTCCCTTAAGCGGAAGACATGCACATCTTGTGGCCCTTTCTTTTTCAAGAGCAGAACCAATTT
Source organism: Hippoglossus hippoglossus (assembly GCF_009819705.1). Classification (NCBI taxonomy): domain Eukaryota; kingdom Metazoa; phylum Chordata; class Actinopteri; order Pleuronectiformes; family Pleuronectidae; genus Hippoglossus; species Hippoglossus hippoglossus. The sequence continues at coordinate 2,244,199 of NC_047159.1, read as the reverse complement.
CAGCAGCTCTCTCCCTTTCTTTTTCAAAGGCAGAGGCAGAGTGTTTGCCTCGCTCCTCCAAGACAGCCCTTTGTATCTTTTCCTGTTTTAGGGCATTTTCAGGTTGGGCCTGTCTTGTCTTGCTCTCTGACTGTTCTGCTTTGAAGTTATCGACCATATATTGGAGCTTAGCAATCGTAGCTTGATTCATAGAGATGAAGGCTTTCTCCTTCTTCAGTTGTTTCTCGAGTCTGCTGCGAGCTTCTCTGTCTTTCTGGCTGTACCTTCGAGTGAGCTGACTCTCACGTAGAGCATCCTGAAGTTCATATTGTAGCCTCCTGATCTCAGAAGCCAATTTGTGATTTCCCTGAGTCAGCTGGTCCAGTTTAACTGTATCCTCACGGTGCTGGGAGATGGCAGCCTGATGAGCAAGGTCTTTCTCACGTACAGCATCCTCATGTTCACTTTGTAGCGTCTTGTTTTCAGAAAAAAGTAGGTGATTTTCCAGAGTCAGCAGGTCCAGTTCCTCCTCCTGCTGGGATATCGCAGCCTGATGAGCAACGTCTTTCTCATGTAGAGCATCCTGAAGTTCACTTTGTAGCCTCCTGATCTCAGAAGCCAATTTGTGATTTTCCACAGTCAGCTGGTTCAGTTTATATGTGTCCTCATGCTGCTGGGAGATGACAGCCTGATGATCAAGGTCTTTCTCACGTAGAGCATCCTCAAGTTCACCTTGTAGCTCCTTGTTCTCAGAAGCCAGTTGGTGATTTTCCAGAGTCAGCTGGTCCACTTTATCTGTGTCCTCATGCTGCTGGGAGATGACAGCCTGATGAGCAATGTCTTTCTCATGTAGAGCATCCTCAAGTTCACCTTGTAGCATCTTCTTCTCAGAAGCCAATTTGTGAATTTTCCGACACAGGCGGATCACTTTATCTGTTTTCTTGTGCTGCTCGGAGAAGGACGCCGGATGAGCAAGGTCTTTGACACGTAGAGCATCCTGAAGTTCACTTCGTAGCTTCTTGATCTCAGAATCCAGTTGGTGATTTTCCAGAGTCAGCTGGTCAAGTCTATCTGTGTCTTTATGCTGCTGGGAGATGGCAGCCTGATGAGCAATGTCTTTCTCATGTAGAGCATCCTCAAGTTCACCTTGTAGCATCTTCTTCTCAGAAGCCAATTTGTGAATTGTCCGACACAGGCGGATCACTTTATCTTTTTCCTTATGCTGCTTGGAGAAGGACGCCGGATGAGCGAGGTCTTTGTCACGTAGAGCATCCTCAAATTCACCTTGTAGCTCCTTGTTTTCAGAAGCCAGTTGGTGAATTTTCCGACACAGGCGGATCACTTCATCTGTTTCCTTATGCTGCTTGGAGATGGCAGCCTGATGAGCAAGGACTATCTCATGTAGAGCATCCTGAAGTTCATCTTGTAGCTCCTTGTTCTCAGAAGCCAGTTGGTGATTTTCCAGAGTCAGCTGGTCCAGTTTATCTGTGTCCTTATGGTGCAGGGAGATGACAGCCTCTTCAGCAAGCTCTAGAGCATCCTCAAGGTTATCTTGTAGCCTCTTGTTCTCAGAAGCCAATTGGTGAATTTTTTCTGTCTTCTGATTCATGACGATGATAGTGTCTTCACCAAACTCTAGAGCATCCTCAAGTTCATCTTGTAGCTTCCTGTTCTCAGAAGCCAGACGTTGGTTTTCCTGAGTTAGACGGATCAGTTCTTCTCCGTCCATCTGCTGCTGGGAGACTCCAGCCTCATCGCCCCTCTGGAGTTTGCAGCTCTTTGCCTGCTCCCTTTGTGCCTTCATGTGCTGAATCTGAATTTGAGCTTGTTCTTGCTTCAGGTCCAACTCCACTGCAGCTCTGGCTTCTCTTTCTCTCTGTAGAGCTTCTAGGAGACCACCTGCACTCGCCTGCTCTGATTCACTTTCCTGTGAAACAAAACAATTATTACTCTTGTGCTTTTGTAGCTGAACCAATTTAACAAAATTGGGGGTGAATTATCTTATACATTTCGCACAGAATTATGGAAATAGTCAATTATCAAAATGGAGTCAATCATACTTCAAGCTCTATAATCGTCTCCATTTTGTCCTCTTTGTCTCCAGTCTCGTCAACTTCCTCTCTAGTGTCGTCCTCAAATTCCTCCTCACTCTCCTCAATAATAACTTCTAGTAAATCGATCTTCCAATGAGTGGCCATTGGGACAGCTTCTATTTTCTATCTTACTTCTTCTTCCTCTTTATATGGTTTATTGACAAGTGGCAACCAACATCATAGGAGATAGATCAACATCATGCTTTAAGATCCTTAGTTCTATGATGTTTATTGACAAGGGGCAACCAACATCATAGGAGATAGATCAAAATCATGCTTTAAGATCTTTAGTTCTATGATGTTTATTGACAAGTGGCAACCAACATCATAGGAGATAGATCAACATCATGCTTTAAGATCTTTAGTTCTATGATGTTTATTGACAAGGGGCAACCAACATCATAGGAGATAGATCAACATCATGCTTTAAGATCTTTAGTTCTATGATTCCTTTTGAAGTGGACATATTCTACATTCTAGGACTGTGTGTGTGTGTCCTTTGTGTATCTTTGTGAGGACCACCTTGAGCCTACAGCCTATGGAGTGAGGACATTTTGGGCTGGTCCTCACTTTGTGACCCCCCTTTAATGGACTGTTTGGGGGTTAAGACTTGGTTTTCGGGTTAGGGTTAGATTTAGGTTTAGGTTAGGGTTAAGGGTTAGGCATTCAGTTTGGGGGGTTAGGGTAAGGGGCTAGGGAATGCATTATGCCAATGAGTGTCCTCACTAAGACAGAAGTATAAACATGTGTGCGTTTGTTTTTGTGTGTGTGACATGAAGGATTTTTGTATAAATTATTTGATTGAACTGTTTTTTGTTTTTTTGCTGTTGCGGTTTATTGGAAAGATGAAAAATCATGAAATGATCTAAATAAAGTTGTGTTAAAAGTAAAACAAGTGTCTCTCTTCAGTCAGTCTATACTTGGTCGACCAGCTGCTCTGCTTCATGCTGCAGTGACCAGTGTCCCAACTGAGACACACACACACTTACATCAATTTCATTTAGACTCATTAAGTATTATTAATTGAAATATTTCAAAAAATTAAAGTTCTTTCAGTTTTCAGCTTGAAAACATATGATGAAGCTCAACCATTAACACCTCATACATTTTTAAAACAAAATATTTCGTTTCACCCTGTAAAAGTGTGTTTCTCCTGTGAAGCAGCAGCAGCAGGTTGTCGGGTCCCGACTCGTTCACACCAACAGGAACATGTGGGGAACATCCAGGCGAGGGGCGGAGCCTGTAGAGCAGCAGGAGGCCGGACATGAAGTATAAACTCTGCTGTGGAAAGATCAGTGTTGTTGTTTACAGCTCGTCCACACCGGCGTCGGCCCTCATCACCAGAAGATCTGGAACCTCCTCGTGTTTCCAAGTTGACGTCTTCGTCTTCTACGTGTACGGCTCCTCTTCTTCATCCTGAGATGTTTGTGTTCTTCCTGTTTCACGTCCGTCACGTGTTAGAAACCTCATCAACACGTCCACTCGCTCACTGGGAAGCTTCAGGACATTGTCCTGCTGTTTCCTCACTCGGACATTTTACCAGGGGGGTGCAGGAGAAAATCCAGAAAACAACCAGAGCAACTGAGTCAGACATTTGCGTTCTCACATACAGACTCTCCGGAAGATTTCTGGAAAATGTCCAGACTTAAGTGCAGGTGTGAAATTTCCACCACATTTTATCAACTTTTGCCAAAATTAGAAATGAACCATGTGAGTCTTGCCTTTGGTGGTAAACAGCAATTATTTATTGAAATGAAATTAAAAAGAACACACACACACACACAGACACACACACACTCTGGGTCAATCCGACCCAGGAACAACACAAGGGTTAAAAGTATCATCTCATTATGGTCGTAATGTGCGCTGAAGGTTCGACTGCTCTTGTAGCTTCAAGGCGGTTCGGAAGCAAACTCTGCCGCTTCTCCAATATTTTGACTTTCTTGATCATAACTCCCTTAAGCGGAAGACATGCACATCTTGTGGCCCTTTCTTTTTCAAGAGCAGAACCAATTTCAGCAGCTCTCTCCCTTTCGTTTTCAAAGGCAGAGGCAGAGTGTTTGCCTCGCTCCTCCAAGACAGCCCTTTGTATCTTTTCCTGTTTTAGGGCATTTTCAGGTTGGGCCTGTCTTGTCTTGCTCTCTGACTGTTCTGCTTTGAAGTTATCGACCATATATTGGAGCTTAGCAATCGTAGCTTGATTCATAGAGATGAAGGCTTTCTCCTTCTTCAGTTGTTTCTCGAGTCTGATGCGAGCTTCCCTGTCTTTCTGGCTGTACCTTCGAGTGAGCTGACTCTCACGTAGAGCATCCTGAAGTTCATATTGTAGCCTCCTGATCTCAGAAGCCAATTTGTGATTTCCCTGAGTCAGCTGGTCCAGTTTATCTGTATCCTCACGGTGCTGGGAGATGGCCGCCTGATGAGCAAGGTCTTTCTCACGTACAGCATCCTCAAGTTCACTTTGTAGCGTCTTGTTTTCAGAAAAAAGTAGGTGATTTTCAAGAGTCAGCAGGTCCAGTTCCTCCTCCTGCTGGGATATCGCAGCCTGATGAGCAACGTCTTTCTCATGTAGAGCATCCTGAAGTTCACTTTGTAGCCTCCTGATCTCAGAAGCCAATTTGTGATTTTCCACAGTCAGCTGGTTCAGTTTGTCTGTGTCCTCATGCTGCTTGGAGATGACAGCCTGATGAGCAATGTCTTTCTCATGTAGAGCATCCTCAAGTTCACCTTGTAGCTCCTTGTTCTCAGAAGCCAGTTGGTGATTTTCCAGAGTCAGCTGGTCCACTTTATCTGTGTCCTCATGCTGCTGGGAGATGACAGCCTGATGAGCAAGGTCTTTCTCATGTAGAGCATCCTCAAGTTCACCTTGTAGCATCTTCTTCTCAGAAGCCAATTTGTGAATTTTCCGACACAGGCGGATCACTTTATCTTTTTCCTTGTGCTGCTCGGAGAAGGACGCCGGATGAGCAAGGTCTTTGACACGTAGAGCATCCTGAAGTTCACTTCGTAGCTTCTTGATCTCAGAATCCAGTTGGTGATTTTCCAGAGTCAGCTGGTCAAGTCTATCTGTGTCTTTATGCTTCTGGGAGATGGCAGCCTGATGAGCAATGTCGTTCTCGTGTAGAGCCTCCTGAAGTTCACCTTGTAGCTTCTTCTTCTCAGAAGCCAATTTGTGAATTGTCTGACACAGGCGAATCACTTTATCTTTTTCCTTATGCTGCTTGGAGAAGGACGCCGGATGAGCGAGGTCTTTGTCACGTAGAGCATCCTCAAATTCACCTTGTAGCTCCTTGTTTTCAGAAGCCAGTTGGTGAATTTTCCGACACAGGCGGATCACTTCATCTGTTTCCTTATGCTGCTTGGAGATGGCAGCCTGATGAGCAAGGACTATCTCATGTAGAGCATCCTGAAGTTCATCTTGTAGCTCCTTGTTCTCAGAAGCCAGTTGGTGATTTTCCAGAGTCAGCTGGTCCAGTTTATCTGTGTCCTTATGGTCCAGGGAGATGACAGCCTCTTCAGCAAGCTCTAGAGCATCCTCAAGGTTATCTTGTAGCCTCTTGTTCTCAGAAGCCAATTGGTGAATTTTTTCTGTCTTCTGATTCATGACGATGATAGTGTCTTCACCAAACTCTAGAGCATCCTCAAGTTCATCTTGTAGCTTCCTGTTCTCAGAAGCCAGACGTTGGTTTTCCTGAGTTAGACGGATCAGTTCTTCTCCGTCCATCTGCTGCTGGGAGACTCCAGCCTCATCGCCCCTCTGGAGTTTGCAGTTCTTTGCCTGCTCCCTTTGTGCCTTCATGTGCTGAATCTGAATTTGAGCTTGTTCTTGCTTCAGGTCCAACTCCACTGCAGCTCTGGCTTCTCTTTCTCTCTGTAGAGCTTCTAGGACACCACCTGCACTCGCCTGCTCGGATTCACTTTCCTGTGAAACAAAACAATTATTACTCTTGTGCTTTTGTAGCTGAACCAATTTAACAAAATTGGGGGGGGATTATCTTATACATTTCGCACAGAATTATGGAAATAGTCAATTATCAAAATGGAGTCAATCATACTTCAAGCTCTATAATCGTCTCCATTTTGTCCTCTTTGTCTCCAGTCTCGTCAACTTCCTCTCTAGTGTCGTCCTCAAATTCCTCCTCACTCTCCTCGATAATAACTTCTAGTAAATCGATCTTCCAATGAGTGGCCATTTGGACAGCTTCTATTTTCTATCTTACTTCTTCTTCCTCTTTATATGGTTTATGACAAGTGGCAACCAACATCATAGGAGATAGATCAACATCATGCTTTAAGATCCTTAGTTCTATGATGTTTATTGACAAGGGGCAACCAACATCATAGGAGATAGATCAAAATCATGCTTTAAGACCTTTAGTTCTATGATTCCTTTTGAAGTGGACATATTCTACATTCTAGGACTGTGTGTGTGTGTCCTTTGTGTATCTTTGTGAGGACCACCTTGAGCCTACAGCCTATGGAGTGAGGACATTTTGGGCTGGTCCTCACTTTGTGACCCCCCTTTAATGGACTGTTTGGGGGTTAAGACTTGGTTTTCAGGTTAGGGTTAGATTTAGGTTTAGGTTAGGGTTTAGGGTTAGGCATTCAGTTTGGGGGGTTAGGGTAAGGGGCCAGGGAATGCATTATGCCAATGAGTGTCCTCACTAAGACAGAAGTATAAACATGTGTGCGTTTGTTTTTGTGTGTGTGACATGAAGGATTTTTGTTTTTGTTTTTTTGCTGTTGCGGTTTATTGGAAAGATGAAAAATCATGAAATGATCTAAATAAAGTTGTGTTAAAAGTAAAACAAGTGTCTCTCTCTTCAGTCAGTCTATACTTGGTCAACCAGCTGCTCTGCTTCATGCTGCAGTGACCAGTGTCCCAACTGAGACACACACACACTTACATCAATTTCATTTAGACTCATTAAGTATTATTAATTGAAACATTTCTAAAAATTAAAGTTCTTTCAGTTTTCAGTTTGAAAACATATGATAAAGCTCAACCATTAACACCTCATACATTTTTAAAACAAAATATTTTTGTTTCACCCTGTAAAAGTGTGTTTCTCCTGTGAAGCAGCAGCAGCAGGTTGTTGGGTCCCGACTCGTTCACGCCAACAGGAACATGTGGGGAACATCCAGGCGAGGGGCGGAGCCTGTAGAGCAGCAGGAGGCCGGACATGACGTATAAACTCTGCTGTGGAAAGATCAGTGTTGTTGTTTACAGCTCATCCACACCGGCGTCGGCCCTCAGCACCAGAAGCTCTGGAATCTCCTCGTCTTTCCAAGTTGACGTCTTCGTCTTCTACGTGTACGGCTCCTCTTCTTCATCCTGAGATGTTTGTGTTCTTCCAGTTTCACGTCCGTCACGTGTTAGAAACCTCATCAACACGTCCACTCGCTCACTGGGAAGCTTCAGGACATTGTCCTGCTGTTTCCTCACTCGGACATTTTACCAGGGGGGGTGCAAGAGAAAATCCAGAAAACAACCAGAGCAACTGAGTCAGACATTTGCGTTCTCACATACAGACTCTCCGGATGATTTCTGGAAAATGTCCAGACTTAAGTGCAGGTGTGAAATTTCAACCACATTTTATCAACTTTTGCCAAAATTAGAAATGAACCATGTGAGTCTTGCCTTTGGTGGTAAACAGCAATTATTTATTGAAATGAAATTAAAAAGAATAAGTACCAGATCTATTGCATTATTGTAACATTTTGTTTTTGTAACGGGGAGCGGGGTCGTTACTCTACTGGTTTTTCTCTTGTGGGATGTAGTGAACACAAATATACAAGGAACATTCAGCTATCACAGATTGCACACCAGATACTGTAATATCGCAGTCTAACACAAGACCACCAAAATAATCCGAGATTTTTTCCTCCTCCTCTTTCTTCTTCTCTCCACTTGTCATGAATTCTTTTCCGTTAAGAATACAAAAAGTCTGAGTCAGGAGACGATCTGCAGCTCTGTACATAAACCTGATGCTCGGTCACTCGGGGGTAACTCATCAGACAGTGCCTCCAAAAAAACAAAAACAAATTAAAAACCCGAAAAAGAAAAAGAACAACAAAAAAACAAAAACAATATAATGCCAAGAACATGTACAATGCACTGACACAGAAAGTCAGCTGTGTTAATAGACATGCAACAAGTAACAAAACTTGCTGAAATCGCAATAATCATTTAAAAAAAAAAAAAAAATCTAAATCCATTTATATTTGCATAAATACGTTGTTCAGTTCATTTATCCGCTTGTGAAACGCACCTCTCTGTTAAAACCACAACGTAAAACTGCATTGAATAAAAACTCGTGACTTTTATTTTGTACACGTGAAGGTGCAAAGCAACTCTTGATTGACGGAAGCCGACTCGGCCGTTTCAGCTAGGTGGCATGATTGCACGCTAAGTTACAGTACGTAAACGCAGAGGACGATAACAAGAGTGCGTGTTATTAGTATAATGTCAGGGATCTGTGGGGGTGAATATTAAAGTGTCTTCTTTTTGCTTTTTTTACATGTTGAAGACTGAAGATGAGTGTGGAAACAGAAAATAATGAAACGTTCTCTCAGAGAAAGAGAGAAAGAAAACGAAAGCAGCACTTGAATGCACACGTGTCGCCCACAGAGCCACGAACAAAACAACACGAACACAAACACGTACGAAGCGAAAAAAACCAGAAAACAACACGATCGGTCTGTTGGTGAAAACAAACGCGCGTTCATCGTGTGTAACTGTCGAGGCAGCAGCAGCAACTGAAACTGTATCGTGTGGTGACGAATTCTAAACTCGTACGCAGACGACCGTCATGTTTACGTGATGTGTCCGTACGTGTAAGTTACGTTTTAACAGAAAAAATACAAAAAAACACCTCCGATATTAACATCTCAGTCGTGTACGAGTTTCAATTTGTTGCCAAAAGTGACATTTACGTCCCTGCTGGACTCTTTGTGTAGAACGTGGCGCCCCCTTGTGGTAGTGTCAAAAATTACACTAGATCCTTTTTTTCCCCCATCTCTCCTCCCAAACTCTTATTTACCTGTAACGGGAATAGATGCAAATACAAAAAACTTTTGGAGAAAGAACAATTTCCAACGGTTCCTGGTCATCGTAACCAAATGGACTCGTCTGGTTCGTAAATTATGTCCACGAAGGAGCTGAAACAGAAATTAGAGTTGTCATCCTCCTCCACTGGACTAAAGAGCCAAGATGTAAAAAAAAAATCAATAATTTCTGCATTTGTACCAAAACTGCGACATAAAGAATCAAAGCGTCAAACAGCAGCTCTGTCTTTAAATTGATCTCATGAATGATTATTTAAGTTTTTTCATACTTTCTGCTCACACTGAAAGACGATTGGCTGCTGCTCCTCCAAGTTCAACACAAACTGAGGATAAAGTGTACGGAGTGCCGCGTTCCCTGACCCGCTGTAATAATGCCACAGGATCGGGGGGGGGGGGGGGAGTCCAGCGAACGACGAGTCTGTGCAGAAATAAAAACTACGAGTCCCTTTTTTCTGTGTGCGCATTCAAAGCGCTGCTTCAACACTGTACAGTAACTAAACACGCAAAACAGATGTGCAGCAACATTAAAGGTGTATTTTCTTTTTTAACCTAATTCATATTTCTTTCACAAATAAAGTGATATGTTTTCTAAAAAATATATAAAATTAAAAAAAAAAAAAATAAAGAATCTGACGTGATAACGTGTCCAGTCTTTCAAAAAAAAAAAAAGCAGCAACAACAAAGATTCTCCAAATGGGAATTCATGTAACGGACAGAATCGATGATTTAAGGATAAAAAAAAAAAAAAAATCATCCTAATTTATACATTTAAACAATTTGGCAAAAGAAGGAAAAGACGATCTGATAATAAATCCGTGTGATGGCGAGCGCTCGACGCTGTGGGCAACGCACACGCACAAAAATTAATCACATTTTTTTTGTAAACAACAACAAAAACAAAACAGGAAATTAAAAAAAAGAAAATAAGTAACGTTGCATAATAACTAGACGCACGAGTAAATTCAACCCACTGACATTAATTATTGACATTCATTTCCCTCCCGTGTGACTCCGCTGAACTCGCCGTGACTCGTGACGCGGACGACACACCATCGATTTTGTTCTTTTTCTTTTTTCTTTTTTTTTAAAGCCAGGAGTGGTTAGTCACAACGCTATGTTACAGGCGATTTCTTTTGTTTTTGCTCTTTTTTCATTGACCTTATTTTTTGTTCTGTTTGTTCCTCTTACAGTTAAAAAGGCCATGTTAAATATTTACAATATCAACAAGTTTCTTATGTCTTGCAGTGACGGAGGAAGGAGTTTTCCATGTTTCTCGATGTCAACACAAAGATGGCGGGTGATTGAATCAAGCGCGCCGCACTCGAGGGGCGTTCTTCTTTCCTCCAGGGGACGAGAGCAGGTGGTAAAGTGGTGATTGAGTTTTCATTTCCTTTCCATCACGTTCGACCTCCGTTTCCCTCCGTTCTCCTTCAATGAGTTTTACCGTCACAAAGATGAAAGGACGGCCGTTCCTTCCTGTTCTGGTCTGTCAGTGTGTTACAGTTCGTGTGGTTGTACACACCAAAGGGTAAAGGGGGTTTAGAGGGAGAGAGGTTCAGGTTATCTGGGGGCTGATGAGGGAACGACGAGGCAGATGAAGGAGTGAAATCCTCCTCAGGTCCCCGAGAGGAGGATTTCTTTCGTCGGCGGCAGGTTGAGCTCAGTTTCTGCAGCCGTCCTCGACGCTTCGCTCGTGTTGCAGGTTGTAATAACAGTTCTGACAAACTCGCACCGGCGACGAGATCTTCAGCCGTTTGATCTCTGACTGGAAGCGACTGCACCTGAAAAACACAGGGAGACAAGGTGAGCATTCCAAAAAGGGATCGGTGGGATAGTTCGGGTTCTCCGTCATGAAGCCGTTGCAAAAGAGTAGAGATAAAATAACAGGGGACCCAGGACGGAGCCTAAAAGATGCAGAGGATCAGGTGAGTAGAAAGGTGCAAAGCGTTCATACAAGAAGTTTTTGTCAGAAAGAACAATTCAGAAACAAAGAATTACTTCTGGCAGAAGAGCTGCCCGCAGTTCCTGCAGTGGTGGCGTCGCTCAGTGAGGGAGAAACGAACTGAGCAGCCGGAGCAGCTGTCGACCACCTCGTCCTTCACCCAGTGATCAGCTGCCGAACGGCCCGGCTGGTCACTGACCGACCAGCTGAAGACCCGGCCGCGCCCATCGCCCACCAGGATCTTACTGTGGTCCCTGAGGAGACGATTTAAAAAGGAGGGGAAAGTGGGAGGTCAGTGGAATTTAGAACCATATAAAAACCAGTTACATTACAATTCACAAACATTAAGAGTTTGTCAGTTTGGTGCAGGACACGCGCTCTTCCATCGTTCTTACTTGGAGATGGCGAGGGAGGAGATCTCTGCTGGGTGAGCATTGTCCTTGCGATCGAACGCCGTGTGCATGGTGAGTTTGCTCCGGAAGACCAGCTGGCGCTCCCATCTGTAGCCTGCGGACACACAAATAAAGCAGCAGCATTTTAACAAACGCCTTGTCATCAGATCAGCGGAGCAAACTCTTCAGAAAATGTTGCTTTGCTTTAAAAAATTTAAACCATGACTCGTTAAAACCTGATGTTCGGACACACACCTGCCCTGAGCTGGTTGAACGTCCGTGCCTCCAAGACAGAGGCCTGGAGCGGCTGAGGCACCGAGCTGTGGCCTGGATGCGCTGGATGAGGGTGAGTGTGAGTGTGTGGGTGAGGGTGAGGGTGTGGGTGAGGATGAGGGTGAGGGCCTCTGGTCTGACCCTCAGAATAGTTGACGAACACGAAGCCGTCCTTCTCGTCGATGCTGAGGGTGTCTGACCAGCGGTGGGAGTCGTCGGAGCCGCTGTCCATCGACCATGACGCTCCCGCTCGGGCTGAGGGACCTAAAAGGGGTTTTATTTATCAGGAGTGAGAACATCACTGTGGTTTAACACTCGTGAAAATACTGTCCTGAATCTCAGGGAAGGAAATACACAGGACACGTGAAAAGCATGACAAACCAACATCACAGACAAAGTGAATTAAACTAACGAAGAGGTCAAGACGTGCTGTGGCTGTAGAAACATGAGCAGCGACTGGTGGTGGAGTCCGTGTTTACCTCTGGGTCTGTGGACGGCGCTGCCCGGCTGGCTGCCTCCGCCTGTTGACGGGTTGCGTGGCGCTTTGGGCTCCTGGCTCAGACTCGGTTCGTCTCCGTCGGACTCGCTGCTGATGTCTTCCCCGTTGTGACTCTCGCCGCCTTCTGCGACGGAAAGAAAACCTCGTCAGATATGTTCTGTGACATGGTGTTGCTGATGTGAAAGTCAGAATCTGTCGCTGATGGACTCACCGATCTTCTCCTCGCCACAGCAGTCGGGCACATCTGGCTCAACCGGCACCGGAGCAGGGGTTTCTGGGACTTGGAGGAACTCCATTCTCCAAAACTATGACAAAGAGAAGAGTAACAACAATGACTGTTTGCAAAACGCCACGAGCAGCATTTTAAATACTTAATGTATCAAAGCAGCATGAGAACACATTGGATGGTTACCCTGACGACGCCGTCCGAGTGTCCCGTGACGATGACGTTCTGTGTGTCCCACTCGTTCATCTCCGACACGCAGCAGCACAGGATTTGCTGGCTGCGTCCGGTGAAGGTGTTGGCGCTGGCGATGGGGCTGCCGTTGATGCTCCATACGTGGATGTAGGTTCCTGCACACGACACAATGTCGCCCTGAACAAACACAAATATCATCTTTAAAATCAGTTTGTCCTCATTTCACCATGACGCAGATCAGGAGTTCTGTTCTTTTGCTTCACCCACCGTCAGTTCGTTGATACACAGAGCAGAGACGGGCGCCCGGTGTCCCCGGAGCTGCGTGACGAAGGAAAGCTTGTTGAGGTCCCAGATGATGCAGGTTCGATCCCGCGAGCCGCTGACAACAATGTGGTACGCTGACGACGCTGTGAGACACGTCACAGCGTCCGTGTGGCCCAGCAACGCCTGGTAGACGACAGAAACGAGATTAGATTTACAGTTCTTCATTGCTGCCTGAACCGAGAGGGAAGTCATTTAAACAGTTGAGAACAATTGAGATCTTTACATCCGACTTTTTTATATCAAAATGCTGCAGAGGAATCGAGCTGACTTCTCTCCCTTCGACTTATGCACATAGAGATTTGACTTTTTGGATTTGATTTGTGTGTGTGTGTACCTGTTTGAGCACGAGGGACTTGACCCTCTCCTTGGACGTTCCCGTCTCCCACACACAGATGGCCGTGCTGGTGCCACCGGTGACGACCAGCTTTGGGTTGGGACATATTGCACAGAGGACCTGACCCCACTCTGACAGACACTCGTACACAACCAGCGCCTGAAACGACAGCGGCAGTTTTCTATCTGTTACTCAATGATCACACTTTATTCTACAGGAGGTTCTGCTGAAGAAGTGCACGAGAGACGTCTGTAATAGAGTCAGTAAGGAATGTGTAGTGTCATTCAGGCACCAGCAGGGGGAAGCAAAGTCTTTAATAACGTTTCACTTTCTCCCGACAGGTTCATGGTGACACACGTGTGAACAGGAAAGTGTTGAAAAGCAACACTGGATCAGGACGTCAGTTAAACTCGTTAAAGAAATCAAATCACATAAGGTCATGACACATCGTATTACACCTCCACACGCAGCAGAATGACACGGGGATGAAGACACACGTTCGACAAGAGGAGTTTAAATGTCGTAGGAGCTGCTGCAGACCTTGTCAGACTCGTAGTTGGCCAGACGGCAGCTGAGGTCGGCGTAGCCCCAGGCGAAGGTCTTGCTCCAGGTGGGCGGAACCAGGACTTTGTTTTGCTCCCCGGCGAGGATGCCTTTGTCAGTGCAGACGATCTGTCCCACGGGCTCCTTCAGCTCTGCATAAAGGGGACAAACAAAGAAATGTATGAGTAATAATCAGTAATAATACAGGGTTTATAGGAACCCACCCGGAAACGCATATACAGAAAATACTATGAGCGAGGAACAAATAATGGTGGAAAGTCAGAGCAGGGGTTTCACACTAAATCAGGGTCAGCAGCGTTTTCTTCATTTTAGATTCTCATAAGCACGTCACAGTGCGTTGGCCTGTCTGTGGTTCTGTGTGTGTTGTGCACAAACGTACCTTTGACAGGCGCTAGAGAAGGTCTGAGATTATCCAGATGGTGGAAGAAGATCTTGTCGCTGTTGGAGCTCGGAGGAACGCTCGCTACGTCGCCGTTAGCTTTACTGCGAACCCGTTTAGGAGGGTGGGGCTTCTTAAAGAGCTGAAACACACACACACACACACACACACGCGTGAGTGATTGAAGAGTTGGGTTTAACAGACATCTACTGACAGGAAAGGGTTAGAAATGTGTCCATCCAACCTGTTTGGGGATCTGACCAAAGTTGTTGATGAAGCCGATGGTGGCCGTCTCTTTGAGCGGGTCGTTGATGTTGTAGATGTCCACCTGACCCTCGTAGAACAGGTGGTGGAAGACGTTGACCGCCTCCACAGCCGGAGGACCCTGCTGCTTGTAGCCAAAGATCAGGTCGATCCATTCGTGGAGGTGGGCCGACACGTAGTCGCACTCCAGCGCCTGGAGGAGGACGAGATGGAGGTTAACGCGTGACTCGCTGAAACCGAGACCTTCACTGTGGGTTCACGTCCTACCTCTCTGTGGACTCTGATGAACTCCCGGGGGTCGCCCTTCGCCCAAGGCGGCAGGATGACGTCGCCCAGTTTGGTGCCGTTCTGTTTGGCGCCTGGTTCGTCAAACGGCAGAGGGCAGAACATTAATATTCATGAACTCCAGTATCTCAGTCAGTTGGACGTGTGCTGCTATCGACCTCATACTGACCCAGGTCAAAGTTGTTGGCGTTGAGCATGAATTCTGGCAGGTAGAAAAACTCGGGGATTAGCTCCTTGACGTCAGCCATGTTGTGTTTGGAGGCGGAGTTCCAGGCTTCACGCACGCTGTGGTACATCCTGTCAGCCAGGTCAAAATGGCCTCCCTGGTACACAACACACAAACACACTGTTACACACTGTTACACACTGTTTCACACTTGAAAGCATCAATGTTTTCCACCTGAGGGGCTGAGAGGACGATGATCTTTTCTGTTAGACCTTGAGATCTGAAGAAACTGAACAGCACTCAGTGCAGTGAAACTTTCTGATGTGAGGATCAATAGAACTTTCTTTTACCGGTTCTGTTCTGTGTGTATCTTTCAGGAAGAGGAGGCAAAGAAATCTTCGCCAAATTTTTTTATTTGATTCTATTTCCCTCTGGAGATCAAACCCATTTATTACATTCTGTAACTGAGCTTAACGTTAGAATAACTTCCAAATGTTTCGTCTGAATCATTTCTCTTCACAGTGGGAACATGTAGAAGATGAGCAGAACACTCAGTAGGCAACGAAAGCTCAGTTCAAACCTGAAGTCTGAGGAAAATCTGTGTGAAAGGCTCCATTCGGACCAGGTAAGAGGCCACGATCATGGCTGAGGAGTAGTGCGTGCCGTAGTGGTAAGCCGGGGTTTCACCTGGAGCGACGGAAACAACACACATGAAATTAACATCACTCTAATGTTTTCCTCTGACCTTTTGAATAAAAACAACAGACTTTGTTTTCCTCCTGGTGCTTGTGAACCCGTCTCTGGCCTCTTACCGTTGGGATCCTCCCAGTCCTTGTACCTCTTCTTGTACTGGGTCAGTCTGTCTTCTGTCTGGGCGCCCATCGGCTTGGCCAGGTTACGGAACGTCTTGGGGTTGCTCAGGTCCAGCTCCTGGTTAGCGTGACCAAAGTTAGAACAAATGAGAGTTCATGCATACGTCCAAAATCCTGACATTTAGCCGTGCAGCCATCGTACCATCGTCATAAACACGAGACCAGTAGAGAGCGGAGAGAAAAGCTTCACTCACCTCGGCGTCGTAGTCGGCCAGGATCCAGGGGAAGACAGGATACTGCATCAGGTCGTTGTAGGAGCGTCCTGCCAGCGTGTTCAGATGCATCAGGTACTGGAAGTTACTGATCTCTCCTCGCTGGAAAACAGACCACACACACACATCAGTGAGGTTTGTGATTGGAGGAGCTGATATGACGAAGCAGAAGTTTAGACTGAGTTCAGGTTGTTACCTCCCATCTTTGAGTCACCGACTTCTCTCCGACCAGTGTGCTGAGCAGACCAGATCTGAAAACACCAGCACAGGGAGGTGGTTTAGTTCAAACCTCTTCTTCTTCGTGTGTTATTTGTGGGATTGAGTGGTTTTGTTTTCATTTATTTTCTGTAAATAGCTCAAATCATAATATCTGTAAAATATTTAGACTCTAATCAAAATCCAACACATTGTTTTAAAAACAAAGCAACAAAAATGAATATCTAACCTTTCAATGAATCAATCAATCAATCAATCAAATTTTATTTGTATAGCCCATATTCACAAATCACAATTTGTCTCATAGGGCTTTAACATGGTGTGACATCCTCTGCCCTTCTGAATCATCTCACAACATTTGAAAATAGTCAGCAGATTGAAGTGGTAACATGGATATGTATTAATCTTACCCCTGTTCCACGCTGGTGTTCGGCCTCTGACCTGAGACCGACTCCGAGCTGTCGGCCAGCGAAGGCACCACGGCCAAGAACCTGCAGGAAATCAACAGCAAAATGTAAAAACAGAAAGGAAAACAGCAATATCTGATGGATCAACGTGGCTCTCACATCACTTCTTTAAAGAGATCACTCATAGTGAGCGACTGCCGATCAAACACAAAAAACTAATTTGTCGGTGAGCGGAAAATCACGTAGAACTCGGCACAAAAGAAAGTAAAAATTAATTTTGTAACTACTGTCGCTGTTACTGACAGAGCATCTGTGTTTGAATTCAGTACCTTTGGTAAACCTTGTTGCGGACCCCTTTCTGGAAGGCTAACAGGTAGTTCCTCCCGTCCGCTGAGAACACTTCCACGGCCATCGGCTGAAAGAGGAAGAGGACACACCAGCCAAACATCAGCATTTCAAGAGCTGACCCAAAATACTTTACTGTTGTTGTTTAAAGTGTGTGTGTGTGTGTGTGTGTGTGTGTGTGTGTGTGTGTGTGTGTGTGTGTGTGTGTGTGTCAGCGTGATGTGTGTGTACTGACCTGCAGCAGGTAGCGTCTCTTGTGCACCTCCTTGATGTCCTCGTAGGCGAAGATGCTGCAGGTCCTCTTCAGCAGGCTCTGGCCTTGTCTGGCTCCTCTGGGGATGATGGCCTCATGCAAACTGGAAACACATTTTTATTAATAATATTTCTATTAGGGGAAAAATGACCCTTTGCTGCCCCCCTCCCGTTTATTAAACATTAAAAAAAATAACAATAGTCAAAATAAAATGGCAGATTCATCCTCAACTACTTCATTACCCATCTGCCGTTTGAAGCCGATACTCTGCTTAATTCATCCAGCACCTGAGGGGAACGTGTTCAGATCTAAGAACCATCTGTTGGCGACAGGTTTTTTGGCTGTTTTCCCAAATGATGCCTCAAAGAAAGAGACAAAGAAAAATCCTCCCTCACAAAAAAAAAAAAAATACTAAATATGTCCAAGCCGTTCTGTCTGCATCACAACACTCGCTCCCTCAGCTGCATTACATCATCCTGGCAGCAGCAGCTCCCACTGCAGCGTCCAGAGGAATGAAGTCATCGTTCAAAAGTACAGTTACCGTCATACACAGTACAGTCATCTGTGAACTGCAGCTTCAGGATTCATGACTAAGCTCTGGTGCTGAGTCTCAACGCTCCTCACGGGCGTTCACACCTCAGGACAAACACACTGACTCAGAGGCGTGGACCTACTTCGGCGGCAGCGTGTCGATGTCCCTGATCTCCCTGGACACGGTCATGGTGTAGCCGTCGATGACGTAGAAGTGCTCCTTCCCGAACAGCAGCAGACCCTCGCTGGTGTCCAGACCCTGAACTCTGGCACAGCGATACATGTGCTGAATCTGGAACAAGGGACGTGAGAAACAACCGAGGGTTCATTTGCTAAACAAAGGACTTGACTGAAACTCATGTGACTACAGGGAGACTCTCGTTTACAGATTTAATTCAGGGAATAAAACTTTACTGAGAAACTTAAAGGAAACATATTCTGCTCATATTCAGGTTCCGAAAGTTTGTGTTATTATTATGTGAAAATGTAAAACTCAGGAAGAGTTATCAACTCTCCTCCCAAATTGAAACTGCTGTTATTTAGTTGTTAACACTCACTCTCCTCCTGAACTTTCTACGACATAGATCAAATGCAATTCAAATCTTTAAAAGCCTCGTCCCACTGGCTGAGTGTTGTTGTGTCTTATCTCTTATTCTTTCTTCTGCTCCGCTCGGGTCTCTCTTACAAAAAGAGGCTCTGAAATCAATGAGACCAGCTGATCAAATAAATATTCTACGATGTGTTTGTTTTCCGTTTCCATGAATCCAAATTATTTCAGCCTATAGAAACTATGATGCTGCAATAGGAAACATTATGAATATCCTTTTCTTGTTAATGTATCTGTTGGTGCCGCCCTTCCTGACCTTCTCTCCTTCCTCCAGGAGGCGCAGCAGTGACGTGTTGTCGGTCTTCTGCTCCTCCTCTGGGCCTCCTGACTCCAACAGCTGCTCCTGAAGCTGCTCCTGACTTTCCTCGTCTGCTCCGTCCGCCGTGGACCGGGACCTCTTCAGCGGCGCCTTCACCAGACCTGGAGAGCAGAGAGAGCAAAGACGGAGCTCAGAATTTGAGCTCAGACACGAACTGGTGACAGTTATGGAGGCTCCCGACCAACACAAACAAGTATCCACTTCTAGAAAGTCTTAAAATCAGCCTGTGGTCCCGTAAAAAGCTTCCAGACGCTACATGAACCTCCTCGGCCCTCTCTGCTGCTGCCTCTGTACCTTTGACCCTCGCGATGGTGTCCTCTCCGTGCTCGGGCTCGTGCTGCGTGGTCTCCCCCTCGGTGCTGTGCTCCACAGAGTGCTGGTACATGCCGGGGTTTCCAGACAGCAGGCGCACGTAGTAATCTTTGCTGTCGTAGCTGATGGCTCGCCGGTAACGCAGAGGCTTCTGGAGGGGGCGGAGAGAGGATGAGGATGAGGTGAGACCGACTCCAGGTTGGTTAGAGATGATTAGCACAGATTTTCTCATATTCAACTTCAAAGATTTCATGTTTTTATTATCGTGATCCCTTCTAGAATTTTAGTTTTATTGTTTGAGTCTCTTTTTTTCCTCTGTTACCAAACACATGCTTCCATTATGAATTCTATGGCCTCTTCCTCTGCATTGAAATTCAATTCAACATCAGATCTGGTCCCTATCTGTCAGTTTATCATCTTTAACCTGTAAATTATGACCATAAATAAGGCAAAGTGACAGCGGAGAAGAAAATATTGAGACGACTGCAGAGCGTCACTTGATTTCTTATTAATTTTGTTGTTTTGGTTAATACTTCATCCTCAAACAGGGATTTGCTGTATGTGCAAACACATGCAAAGTCAAAACCCGGGATCTGATTCTGGCATTAAAACAATATCAAAGTCACAGCAAAATATATGCAAAGCATCAGCAGAGCAAAACACACACGTCATTAAACACGTTGAAAAACAACACAAACATTCTCCTTTCCTGGAAGTTTAAGTTCAGACTTAGACACGTTACGGTGGCAGATAATTTAAGACGACACTTCCAGTCCACTAATCAGTGGTGTGACACTGGGGAGATTTGATTTTCTGTGTGAGTCTAATGTCGTTTTGTAAACACGCCGTCATGCAGTCACACCGGGCGTCACCGAGAGCTACGTCGTCTTGTGCACTTCAGAACGGTACCTGGCCTCGCTCAGGGTCCCCAGCCAGAGCTGAGGGTACCAGAGGAACCGGAGGGGGGGAGGAGGAGGGCTGGAGGAGGTAAAGAGAGGGAGGAGGTTTGTGAAGCCACTACGACGCTGTCACGATTCTGTTGGAACCTTCAGTCTGCAAAGTTAAAGCTAACAACCCTGTAGGAAACGTCACAACAGTAAAGTTTAGAGGAGAATTCACAAGTGTTTTCTCAAGTGTTTCATTTGTTTTTTTTAATGGAACTGGGACATTTTCTGCCGTTGTGGCCTTGAGCAAGGCAGGGAAAGCCAAAAGCTGTAGAGCTCAAGAGCTAATGTCTACTAATGGTGTTTTACTGGGAACAAAAGTCCCTCGACGTCCCCCTGAGCATGTTTGAATTATAAATCATCATCAGGCCTGTGGGACTTTTTGGACCCGATCATCGTGGCACTGAAGCACTGAAGCACTGCTGTCATGTAAAGATGCCAATTAAACTTTCCTTTATTTGCTCTTGACAATCAAGGGATTCTTTAAATAATCCCTCAAATGCCCAAAACGTAATAATTTTAACTGATATAAACACAAATCAAAGTGAGCCATCTCTCTGTGTGTCCTCCTCACCAAATAAATCACTGTGCGGCGAGTGTGGAGACGCACCCGTGGGCAAACAGAAGGGACGGATTATCTGTCCAGCAAACAAAGCTAAATGTGTCTCGGCGGTGCCAGGAAAAAAAAACTGAGCCCCCCGGCTGCGGGTGTCACTTCCTCACGTGACAGCGACGAGCTCTATTTCAGGAGAGCTGCTCTTACAAGTTCACAGCACACATTTATCAACATGATGTATTTAAAATATCTCATTTGAAGGATGTATATAAATGTCTTTAACATGTTAGTTTGAAATCTCTGGATCTGCATTTTAGTCTGGACGGGCAGAGACTTCCAAAGAAGAAATCCCTCCTCTGACTTTTCACCATTGTTCTTCCTAGTTTGAAGTATTTTCTGAAACTAAGCAACCGACCGCAGCGTGGACGAGCTACTTCCTGTTTCCACCGGGACGCACCTGCCCAGTGTATGTGAACGGTCACGTGATCTGCATGTTCAGGTGTGCCAGTGTGCACGGGGATCAATACTGATGTGGAGATAAAATACCTTTAACTATATAAACTTTGATATAGCAGAGTCTTATTCTGATGATCTCACTGTTGTTCTCTTTGACGTTAACTAACTGTGCCGGTTCACGTTCATCCACATTTGAAGCCGAGTACCTGCGCTGAGTTGCTGTTTGGCTCCAGCTCGGGGATGTACGGGTAATGGATGTAGAACATGTCGTTGCGGACCATCTTCTTCCTCATCCTGCACGGCCCCTCCGTCATCTCCAGCACGAACTTGTCCAGGTGGGAGCCGATGGGGGGGCCCCAGAGGCCGCGCTCACGCAGCAGCTCGTACTCGATGGACGCCCACTCCTCGGTCACGTACTTGAGAGTGTTCTGCTGCCGCTGGAGGGGGGGGGGGGAGGTGAGAGGGGTCAGTCACTGTTTTTAATCAGGTTTTCTCTCCTGACACCAACTTTCATTCAGAGAACGTTAACCCACTTAGACCTGAGGCGACACATCTGATTCTCCCTTTAGAGCCAGATGAGACATGTGGGTCTGAGTCATCGCTTCAGGTCTTAAAGGGTTAAAGTTCCTTTGTTCTATCCACTGAGTAATGATGCACATGCGTCACCTCTTGATATTCTTTGTACTGCATGGCCACCAGGTCTCGAACAACAGCGATGTGTGTGAACATCCACTGGAAGGTCTCCTGTGCAGAGAGGCTGTTCTTGTTCAGGCTGTTCTCCTTCTTGTGGCGGCGGACGCCCGTCAGCTTGGACAGCCCGAAGCCGCTGCTGACTCTGGACAGTTTGGATTGGGTCGCCGGCGCCACCGATTCACCGCGGCTGATGCACTTCTTCTCATGGACTGCAACCGGGAGGGGAAGCGAAAAAACAAATGAGTTAGCGATTTAACCACAAAACCACTTTCACAACTGTCACCTCACAACCAGAAGGTTCTGGGCTTGAACTCTGGCTTCACTCCACCGTCCAAAGGACCTCTCTGCATTCTGCGTGAAGGGCGAAACTCCAGAAAATTTCTGAAAACAGCTCGTGTCAGCACTTTGATGGACTTGTAATCTCTCCAGAGTGAACCACACCTTTCGCCCCAATGTCAGCTGGGAGCGGCTCCAGCCTCCCGTGCACGTAAGAGGATAAGTGGTAAAGGTGATGGATCGATGGACTGATTACAACTGTACTATACTTTTGTCTTTATTTTTTTTAAAAGCTATTTACGCATCTTTTTCTGCCTCCACCTTTGTGCGATCAACCTGAACTCAATTTTGGTTTTGTGTGTTTCTGGAAGTCCTGTTTCACTCTGGTCAATCCACAGGGAATTGTTCTCGGAGGCTTTTGTGTAACTTTTGGTTCTGCTTGTCTGACAAAGTGAAGAGTCAGAACTTCAACAATTACCAGATTAACCCGCCTGCCTACGCAAGCAAATCACAACACTTTGATTAAGTGAGCAACAGAAAGAAAGCAGGTCAGCAATAAGCGGCCCCTGATGGCAGCGCTCCAAAGCATTTGACAAACAACAAGAGGCATTTCTAAAAAATTTGATTTAGTTATATAATGAGAAGATCAGCCGTTAAAACTCAGTCAAAGGGAATAAAGGGAAGCACAGATTCAAAAGGGACATGGCTGAGGAAATGTTGAGCTACTTTACTGCAGGTCTACGTGGTTTCATCTTGTAAAAGGTATTTGGGTTTTTCCCCAGCATCCCTCACCCAGGTGGTTCTGCCAGCTCTTCAGGGCCGGCTCCTCCAGGGCGGGTCGGGCCGTGACGATGTCCACGTGGCCCCTGTCGTTACAGGGCAGAGACACTTTGAAGATGTCCTCCAGCATCTGACGCTTGCTGTGCATCAGCTCCGTCCACACGCGGTTCACAGCCTTCAACAGCAGCTGGCGCCCTGCACAGACACCACCGTGTTCATAACAGTATCACAACCTCCATGTGTTATCAGATTCAATCCGGTGCATTTTCTTATGACACATTTGTAAAACTCATCTTTAATGTCCGACATGATAATTATGGTCTTTCCTCACGTAAACACATATATTCACTTCCAACAAAACACAAACATGTGGTTCTGAACCAAAAACAGCTTAAATATTATCTTTACCAACTGTTAAAAAATGTTCTGTGAATTATATGGAGCTAGAGTTTGAATTATAAACCGACTGAATCATTTTTCACACAACTTATTTCCCCTCAGGTCAAACAGGGTTTGTTTAAATATCAAATTATCAAGATCAAGAAATAAATTCACTGTCAGTTGTTTGAATTTGGATTTAAGGTATTTCTATTTTCAACAAAAATGCAAATATGTCCAGAGAAACCTGTGTTATTCTCCCACACACACGTTCAAACAGGTTCACACAGGTTCACACAGGTTCACACAGGTTCACACAGGTTCAAACAGGTTCACACAGGTTCACACAGGTTCACACAGCTCCTCCTCACCCTCGCTGACGTCCTGGCTGTGTGTGGCGTCAGCATCGTTCTCTGTGGGGATCATGACGTGCCAGGTCGTCATCCTGGCCTCCGCCTCCAGACCGAAGCCCTCCACGCTACTGCAGAGAAACACACAGCGGCTCAGTGCCAACCCTCAGACCAGGGGGGGGGGGGGTGGTGAGGTGAGGTTCACAGGGACAGTGTGATTGTTTTGCTTCTCCGCAGCAGAGAAGCTGCTGCTCTCCGAGGTCGTGCAGCATGTTGTGTTTAAGCATATTGTTTTCCCAGCATGGTCAGAACAGTCTCTCCTCCCCCCCCCGCTGCAGCTCTGGAGGTACAATCAGTAAATTCTGGCAGGACACACACATCCAAACACAGTGGAGCGGTGAAAAAGACTCAGAGTGCAAAGTGGATGTGTTTCAGTAGAGCTGCTGAGAAATAATCTCAAATAAACCAGGAACAACAGAACCAGAAATATGCATTTCAAATAAAACACAGTAATTTGTTTTTACCACGTCTCTCTCTTCATCACACACTAAATTAATGTTATAATATATATATACAGTATATATATTATTGTCTTGATATATGTATTTTCTTGAAAGTCTTTTCAAAGTTACAGGACAGAAACTGGAGCAGCCTTTTTCTTTTTTAAACAAGCGTCCCACTCAGACTCGTACAGAAGGTTCTCCTCCGGCAGCAGGTTCCATGCCTCCTTACCTCCCACTGTGCAGGCAGATGAAGCAGTGAGCCAGACACGCCACAAAGTCCTGGTCGTGGTTGCCCGGCCCGAGCACCAGGTTGCGGTTGACGGTCAGGACCCGCAGGGCGTCCAGCAGGGCCACCTGCTGAGCGACCGTCTTGTGGGGTCGACAGAGCTGGTAGAGCACCGTCCGGTTCAGACAGTGGTAGATGGTGTCGAGGGAGAGGCCCTGCGAGCGCCGCTTCGACTGCAGGAGGAAAAAACAGGTGTGTGGAGGTTAGAGGGAGAAACACAGCCGAGGAAAAGAGATCCTGGTTGTAGCTGTAGCTGTGTTGCACATGTGAACAAAGCCGCTGAGGAAATACTTGAGCAGAAAGAAGATTTATTTGAGCAGCCGGGGCTGAACTGGGTTAAGTTGTTTGTAGGTTTGTGAATGTAGCTTTGTTATTCTCGTGTTGTTGTTGTCGTCTGAACAGAGAAGTGCTTACAGACACTGAGTGGAGCGACGCTGCTATGAATGACTTATGTGAGTATAGAGCTAATATGCTTCATATCCTCTTTTCTTTATTCTGCTCACAGACTCGCTGTCGCACGAGTTCCTGACACCTCCGAGGATTTGTGTGCGTGTGTGTATTAAAACAGCTGATGACACAAGACCACAGATACCATTTCTTCGCCAAAATGACAAACCTGTTGGTTTAATTTGCTCAGGAACTGTTTGACATCTGCAGTGACAGTGTTTTAACTGTCACTGCATATTCTAACTACTACTGTGTTCCTCGGCGTTGAGTCGATGGACGTCTAAATCACTAAACACTACTTCGAAGACACAAAGGCACTTTATGTTTTGAGAAACCTGTTTCAGAGCCTAATCCTCTAATCTCCTCACTGGCACAGCAGAGTGTGTCGAAGGCCTCGAGTAAAGAGGAGGAGGCAAAGTCCGCCCATGGACTTTACTCAGAAAGAAAAGTCTCTACACTCGACTAATTACCTTTGTTCACTCTGTAAAAAAATGAAATATAAAATATAATCTTACATATTATAAATGTAATCTCAGTCCCTCGAGGCTTAATATCAAATTTGCTGTTGATAAAGTCAAAATCTATTCATGTAGAAGACTTGTGCATCAAATTTCAAGTCAGTCGGATCAATTTGATCTTTAATTACAGCGCCACCATCTGGCCAATTGATTCCCCCAAAATAAATCAAAAGACACCGCTCCACTACCAGAATAATACAAATGTGACGTTTCATGTTCATCTTCGGAAACTAAATCACTACAGACGTATGAATGTAGATACTGATGACTGATATCTCGCTGCACTACACACACAACACATTACACACACAACACATTACACACACACAACACATTACACACACACAACAGACACAGGCAGTCGCACCAGCTACACTCTCTAAATGGAAGAAAACAGCCGGATCTAATTCTTGTGCCTTCACTGGCTCACAGGAGCAAATGAATGAGGCCTGATGGATGCTGCTGATCTAATTGAATCCTGAGTGGCTTCCTCAGCCGCATTAACTGGAAGGAGAATCACAGAAGGAGCGTTTTTTTTATTTCTTCGAGCGGAGGCGGCGTCTGTCTGCCTCAGGCCGACCGGTCTCACAACCTGAGCTGCTTCAAACAAGCACCTCCTGAATCCTGATGCATTTTTACTGTGAGTCAACTGTAATTCGACTGCGGCACGGAACCAAAGATCATCTAGAAAAGTCTGTTCTGTCGTCAGATCTACTGGAAATGAAGTCAGAGAAACTCAGGAAACTTTATATTTATAAAAATCAACAAACTCTAATGCCCAGGACATGTGTTTGGTCTGTACCTGTCCGATGAGCTGCACGATGAAGTCCACCACCAGCTTGGAGTCCTTGTTGAACATGCCCTGCCACAGCTTGTCCACCACCCGCTGAGTGAAGTAGAAGACGTTGTTGACCAGGATCTGGTAACTTCCGCTGCTGCTGAGCGGCAGAGAGGCGTCTTCGCCTGGATGGAGGACGGACGGCAAGAGACAAGGTAAAACAAAGAGGCGACTGACGAAGGACAAAAACACGTTAAATATAATTTCTTTGTCTTATAATTCTTGTGTATTTCATTTGGAGGAATAAACCCCAGCATGTCTGAAGCAGCCTTGTGAAAAAGGTGCTCACAGTTCTATCTGCGTCAGACTGTGTTCTGCTGAGTCATGATGCAGCCATTAGAGCCAAAGGAGGAATCGGTACGAGCTGCTGTCCTGCAGCAGATTCATCCCGGACATTTTCTGTCCAATCATCAGATAAATCATAAGCAGCCACAGGCCAAACCCAGGTCTGATTTTATTCACTCTGTGAGATAATTTACTCGGGAAGAAGCCACTGAAAAGCTGTGATTAATGAAAAGTGAGGTTTATGTGAAATAATGTGAAAGAATGTGAAAGAATGTGTCTGGGAAAGAAAGTCCGGTTTGCCTGGAGGAGACTGAGACGTATGAGACTTTGTTCTGACCTAACAGGACGTCAGCGGCCAGCAGATGCTCCATGACACCGTCCAAGATGTTCGACTGAAACTCCTTCTGCTGCGTCCTGGTGGAGCGCTCCGGAGACGCCTGGTGAGGGAAAATAGAAAAATCAAGACATATAAACATCCAGGATTATTATTCGGGCCCGAGCACCGACGGTGGGAGGCCCTCTGGAAATTGTAAGGATTATTCTTATTATAGTGACCCAGATGAATTGGCTTTTTGAGACTTTAACATGTGAAAACTTCTTACCAAACTTTGCAGAAAATTAGAAAGTGGTGAAAATGTACGTATTCTGGAGTAATTTGAAATGGGCGTGGCAAAATGGCTCAACAGCGCCCCCTGGAACGCAGCCCCTAGGTTTCCCTTTGACTGATCTTCACAAAAATCGTAGCCCAGGTGTATCGTGACCAGACAAACAAAAAAGTCTCAAGGGGCAAAATTAAAAAACGCAACAGGAAGCCCGCCATTTTGCATTTAGTGGCCATTTTGGCCATATTCCACATTTTTACTTTGACGTACTTGTCCCAGGGCTTTCATCAGATCAACATCAAATTGAGATGAGTGTCATCACAACAAGACGGAGATAAAAAATTACTCAAAGATCGATTTTTCGTCACACGGTGTGACCGTGGCGTGGCGTCACAGTTTGATTACACGCCATCAAAACACAAGGTTCTGTATCTCGGACATACATGGTCCAATCGAGTCCAAACGAGACATGTAAGACAAGAGTCCCGGCCTGTGCATAGTCCTATCACTACCAAACTTCTGTCTCATGATTATAGTCCAAGCCTGAACAGCTCTATGTGTCAATATTTCCTCAGTGTCATAGCGCCACCTACTGATTCACCATGAAACAGGAAGTACTTTGTAAATCCACTCTGCATTATCCAACCGGCCCCGAACTACTGACTTATGATCACAATCCTGACCTGAACACATCCATATATTAATATCAGTGCAGGGTCAGAGCGCCACCTATTGATCAGTGTGAAAATTGATTTGTTGTAACATTGTCCAATTGACACAAAATTGCTCACGCTACATCAGAGCCCCAAAACGCATGCAACGCAGAGACATGCGCTTGGTCATTGATCGCTCTCTCCACCGGCCGCAACAGGCTTCAAAATGCATGAGCTCGGGCACGTTAGTGCTACAACGTAGCCCTAGTTACTATTATTATTGGGTCCATTTCGCTGCTGCATAGGATGATTGAC
The DNA here is from genome assembly GCF_009819705.1 of Hippoglossus hippoglossus. NCBI lineage: Eukaryota > Metazoa > Chordata > Actinopteri > Pleuronectiformes > Pleuronectidae > Hippoglossus > Hippoglossus hippoglossus. Next base: position 2,216,265 of record NC_047159.1, on the reverse strand, counting down.
TCGAATCTTAAATTCTGCGAACAGGCTGACACATTTCTCTTCAGTTTGGTCAGTTTGTGGTTTGGTGAATCCGCCGCTACCCACTCACCTCCAGCAGAAGGTCGATGATGGGCGTCTGCTTGCTGGCCGGCGTCATGCACAGATTGTCCATGATCAGGACCCTCATGAAGTCGAAGACGTACTTCTTGGCCGGGTGGTTGGTCAGGGACGTCTTGGAGCCCACGTTGCAGTATTCAGACTGGCTGCGGTTCATTCCAGAGTCACCGGCGAACGCCTTGAACTCTTCGATGGGAGAACCCGCTTCATCGTCCAAATCGGTGACCTGGAACGGATGGAGGGATGAAGAGAGAAATTTAAAAACATAAATCTAGATGTGTCTTTGTTCCTCGTTCTACGCGGCAACTTTTCTCCATCTTCTTGCTTTTTTTCTGTGGATTTCTTTTTCTTTGAGCTCTGAGGAGAAAACTGCAGCGTTCTTCAATTTGTTGTTGAAACTGCAGCAGTGAAGATCGAAAAGAAATTCCAAAGGAGAAATAGCTTTAGCTTTTTAAAGCCCCTGAAGAGAGGGTCAATATGTCTGAAGCGAGTTGTTCAGGAAAGTCAATACGTGAGATTGCTTGCACCGGTGATGAGATTCCTTTGCCTTTAAACCCAAAGTTAGGCCCATTATCTCGGTCTTGGTAGAAAAACTTCTCACGCTTTGTAAATAAAGGATTGAACACAGGAGATTTCTGTAGAATAAAGTATTCCTTTGTGGTCACTAGGAGATTGGGAGTAATTTAAGTAAAAAACGTTCGGACTCACCATCTCAGAGTAGGGCCGGATGTTGAAGGGGAAGACGGAGGCTGCCAGGGCGCAGAGGAACTCCGGACTGTGCCACATCGGTGCCAGGTCGGGCACGTTGTGGTAGAGATACCTGAAGAACTGCATGAGGGTGACGGGGTACTCCCTGAGCCAGGAGCCTTCCTCCTCTGACTGCCACGGCTGGAAAACAAATCAAGAGCTGCTGACTTCAAACAAAACCTTTCCACTCAGACTCCCTGAGCCAAAGCAGCCGAAGCTCGAGGTTCGAATCTCAGGCTGAGTCAAATATAGATAAGTGGAACTCCCCCAGCAGCAGCAGTCTCTGCCACTATCGAGCCACTGCAGGAGGACGCTCTGAGAAACTGAGTGTGTGTGTGTGTGTGTGTGTGAGGATGGAGACGACGTGTGTGCCAAATCATTTTTGTTGGATTATTGAAGCTTAAAAAGCCCCTTCAGAGAATCCAGGGATGATCCAGTAGCTGTTACGAAGCACATAAAGAGGATGAGCAGGAGAAACCTCACACGTTGGGGTTTTCCAAGATATAAACCTCTTTGTAAAAAAGGTGTTGAATCTAATAATTAGCAAACTAAGCACTCAGAATGTTTACGCTAAGAAATTGTGAGCTGAAGGAAGGAATGAGGGAATCTCTGAGTGTATGTCAGCTTAATACTGTGGGATATTATTGTCATGCTGGTTCCTACCAGGTTGAGCATGCTGCGGAGCATGGCCAGCAGCAGGAAGGCAGCCTCGGTGCACACGCTGTGGATGGAGCCCACCACCGTCGCACTGGAGGCTGGGATGCCAAAGATGAACGTCCAGATGGAGTCCAGGTCGAACTGAGGGGACAAACACACAAACTGGGGTAATACACAGTCAGGAAAACACAATATTATAAGTATACCAAGGGCGAGAAATGTTAGTTACTAGAGTTAAAAAAAGAAGGAAGAAGGTTGGTTGTACTAACATGTACCTGCAGGCTGTCCGGCAGCTCGGTGATGGGCTGCTGGAGGAACAGAGCCATTAGCAGGAAGTAGAGCTCGGGCACGTTGGTGTGTTTGGGCAGCAGCGTCTGCATCACAGGGAATCCTGGGAAGTGGCAGGCGTCACGGTTGATCTCTCGCAATGTGGAGCGTCCGCCGGCGCTGCGACCCACGTTGAAACCTGAAGGAGGCGGGGAACAAGGGATGTTAGGAGAACAGCTACGGGGATTTTACTGCTGACGCCTTCTGGCACCTACAGGCAGCTCTGGATACAGCTGTTGTTCCTGGTTTTTGGTTTAACCAGGCAGGACGTGGTTAAAGTAATAACCCAGGATCTTCTAACTGAGCTAATCAGACGGGATGTATGCTTGAAACTGAGCACTAACAAAATAACTCAAAAGCATAAAGATGAGGATTTGGTTGAGCAGGAAGACAAACTCCAAATAAAACCAGTGGTGGATGTAACGAAGTACATTTAAATACTGCACTTGTACGTTATGTATCTGTACTTTACTTTAGTGGATGTATTTTCAGGTACTTTTCAGTTTACTCCACGACATATATCAGCAAATATCTATACTTCCTACTCCTCTCCACTTTAACAATACATTGCCTTACATGTTCACTTGATTTGTATTTTTCTGATATTATATATTATTTTATCATATTTATTATATTTAATATCCTATACATAATCAATACGGCCAGGTGACATTAGATCTTACCTCCCTCAATGAGAGAAAAGTGCGTTTGCAACAACAGAAACTGCAAGTACCTTTACTTTTAATACTTATCAAGTATATTTAGAAGTAAGTATACTTACAAGTACTTAGTAAAAATACTTTACTCACGTAGAAATGTTTATGTGATACTTTCACTTTTACTTGAGTAAATTTGTGTTATTTATTTGTACTTTCATTGAAGTAAAATGTCTGAGTACTTCCTCCACCACTGAATGAGACGAAGGGTTTTAAACTTGTAGAATATTTGACAAAGCCACAGCCATGAACGCTGTGAGGCCACGTCATGACTAAGGGTTTCTCTAAGGTAAGGTCAATGGTTCTCAACCTGGAGGTTGAACGGTTGAATTGTGTAGAATTAGACCATAAAAATGTCTGTTAAGCAAAAATAAAAATCGTTAGGAAGCAAATGTTCATAATCATGCAAGTTTACATTTGCTAGACTTAAGGATTTTTCTCTTTTATATCAAAAAAGAGTGAAAACCATTGAGCTCAGGAGGGGCTATGACGGCAGCAGCAGCAGGAAGGTAAAAAGAAAGAAACACAAACCCTTGGCCGTGCGACGCACAAACTGCGCAGCTTTCTGTTTACTGAATGACGGCCAACTCCGTGGGAAAGCGTTGGCAGAGTGAGGAGAGGCGTCTGCTGAGCCACGTCACAACATAAAGGTTTTTACACTCGACATTATCACTGCATCCTTCTGACCTCCTCATTCACGTGGGAGGGGAAATCAATGTAGACTTCTTTAAAATATTTAACAACACTTGTTAAATATTAACTTGAGCACATGTCCTCGTAAGACGAATGTGTAACTGTGAGGTTCCCCAAGACGCCGCGGGCGCCGTCACTCACCCATCACTGTGCCGATCTTATTGGTCAGGACGGAGTCGGTGTGGTCGAGCCAGCCGCCTCCACACAGGCCCTCCTTGAAGCGGTTGAGGGTGGACTGGTTGGAGAGCAGCACCACCAGGATCCACAGAGCTGCCGTCACCGTGCTGGAGTGAAGGTGCTCCTCCATGAACATCAGGAGCCAGTCGAAGCCCATCGTCCGCACCAGCTCGTCACACGCTCTGCAGGGGGCGACAGAGAGCAGGTAGGGGGTGAGCTGATGGGCCAACAGCCACCGATTCTTCTTCAAATACCTATTTTTGGTGACTATTCGAATACTTTCAAAACCATTCTGTTAAAACATGCTTCACATTTTGCCACAACAACATTTTTTGACACGACATAACTTCTGTCCATATTTGTATCCTCTACAGATCAGACTTTAATGACGAACATGTTTCAAAGATCCAGGAAACTCGCCACTAGACTTTGACATGAATATTCATATTTTGTTGACATGACTCCCGAGGGAATCGTGGTTTTTAGAGGACAAAACTTTCAGGTGAACAAAGTCTTACTGGGCGTTGACGGTGCATTTCTCTTTGGTGGTGAAGAGCAGTCGGAGCAGGTTGTCCAACAGGCGGTTTCTCAGCAGAATGAGGTTTGCTGACAGCAGACCGCCGAAATCATCATCATTACCTGGAGACACAAGGAGAATCCGCCACAGAATATTAGTTCTATATTTCAAGCAGATATCAGATTCCAGATTTCCCCCCCGAAAAGCGATGATGATGGAACGAACACAACAAGTTAACCTGCATTTGAAAACACAGACAAAGACGTTGTCACATCCGATTTATCGTTACCTCCGTCAAGCTTCTCCTCGTTGTTGATTTCCATGATGACAAACTTCTCACACACTGCGAACGTGGGAAGAGTCGAGGAGATGAACTGGCCGAACCTGTGAGTCCAAGACGAGACGACAAGCGTGTGTTTAATATTTGTGTTTTTGAAGTGATCTAGAACATGGCTCCTACACGTGTGTGTGTGTGTGTGTGTGTGTGTGTGTGTGTGTGTGTGTGTGTGTGTGTGTGTGTGTGTGTGTGTGCTCACCGCAGCAGGTCATACGGGTTGGGGAAGCCCTGCAGCAGCAGACTGAGCACGTTGCTGATGGCAGCGACGGTGGGCTGCGACAGGGACGTGTCTCTCAGGGTCAACAGCAGCCTCGGGATCAGCTGGAACTCCCGCAGCAGTTTGGCGTTTTTCGCCGCCTCGCTGCTCGACACACGGTGAGTGGAACACGCAGTTAGATTAGACACGAGTAAGAGTCGTGTTGATTACTACACAGTAAAGACATATTAAAACCACGTGTGGCACTTGCCTGGATTCTGTCAGCAGCTCTATGAAATGCTCAAACAGGGACAGATGGAGCTCGTAGGGAGCGTGGAGCCAGACCTGTGGAGCAGAAGAATCAGACTGAGGCTACATCCACATCACTGTTGGTGTGTTAATGTCAGATACATCACCCAAGATGCTTATAGCCATTCATAATGTAGGAATTAGCTGGTATGATGGCTCAATACGCCCAGAGTCCCTCACCTCGAAGTCGCAGAGCAGGTCCTGGAAGGCCGTGGAGTTGGGAATGATGGAGGTTTCGTGGCCGCTGTCGACCGTTCCCACCAGAGAGAAGGTGAGGTGGAGGATGTGGCTGTTGAGTAGCGAGCGCTTCTTCTTCAGCAACATGGCGAGCAGCTGCAGAGGAAGGACACGGGTTTTTTTTCCCACCCAAACTTATTTGTTGACAGTTTGAAAACCTCCTCGTGTAGGAAGATGTCTGACCTGGTAGCCTTGAATGCGCTCCATCTCCTTACTGGCCAACGGGTTGCTTTTCACAACACACACCAAAGCTTTGACCGCTGCGTACAGCCCCTCCACATCCGACGCCATGGCTACCAGGCCCAAGATGGCTGCCGCCCCACCCACGTACTGTAGGTTGGTGGCCACAGGCTTGGGTACGAAGGCACGGACGCCTGGTGGGCAGTGACATGGAGGAGTGTGTTAACCATGAAGGACATTTTCAAATTACACTCACACTGGTTGCAACACCGCCACATAACACAGGATGTGATGCTGGTCTGGTGTCACCGTGGCGTCGTTTACCTAAATATCCAATGACAGCGGCTCCGATGGTCCGGGCCGGCCCGTTGAGGTGGCCGGCGGCGTTGTGAATCAGCTTGACCGGAGTGGCGTTTTCATGAGAGGACACGGTGAGCTGCAGACAGACGGAGGGGAGGAAGGGGAGAGACTTCAGTATAAAAGTCCAAACCTCATTCTCATTTGATTTAATAAGAATGTTTCACCTTTTATTCAAAGCGTTAACATTCATCATTGGGAAATTTATTCCATGTGGTTTATATTTATTAAAGTTACGTTCAGGGATGAAAGAGGAAACATTCTCCTTTTTCACAGTCACTGAACCATCAAACTATTTTTAATGAAGCTGCTGGTTTAAGGTTAAAATGTCTCATGGTGTTTAAATATAATTTTAGTTTGTTTTAGGTTTAACGATGTGACACAGCTGGTTGTGGAAGCTGCAGTCTGAAATTTCTGTTAAGCTTTTGTTTAACTACTTAGAATGAAATATGAGATTAATGAGGATCTTTATTCATCAATTATAACATTTTTGCCAATTCAGCAAGTAGAATATACTGCAATAACAACTACCTCAATGTGGCAGTTATTTTAATTTCTTAAATACCTGACTGCAGCTACACTAAACCTCTCCTCCTGCTCTACGGCGGCTCCCTGCTGGAGGAGAAACGCTGCCTCTGCACTTCTTTGCTGTTTGCTTGCTGCGAGTCGCCTGAGCAAGGCAGGCTGGGAAATCAGTCGACAGGTGGGGAGAGATAAGGACGGAGGAGGGGACTCATTTGAAGACCGGCCACACTTCTGGTGCGATAATAGGAGGGTGTGTTATTTAATGTGAATATTCATCCAGGCAAGTAGAGAGAGAGCAGATCTAATGTTGAAGAGAGAGTTTGACCTTAACACACCAGTGTGCCTCTCCATATACTGTGTGTGTGTGTGTGTGTGTGTGCGTGTGTGCGTGTGTGCGTGTGTGCGTGTGTGTGTGTGCGCCAACATTTAAAAATAGAAAAGGGAGCAATAGAAACTTCCGCAGATTTTCTTTGACGTGTATTAATTATTTAAGATATGAATCTTTCCGCTCTGAAAACTTTGCAGTTTCTGCTAAAGTTCTGCAGTGAAAACATCGTCGCTCTCTGAGCCGAGGCCGAGGGAAGGAGATGCTTGTTTTCCTCCGTCGGTTCCATCAGACGGACACGATGAAGCGTGTGAGCTCATCACTCAGCCAGACTCCAGCCTTGTCCCACAGGAAAACTCACTCAGTCACCACAGCTCTAAATAAAGCAGGTGATCTCAGTGTGTGCTATTACTTTGGTAAATAAAAGATAGAAAGTGCGATTCAAACCCAAAGTCGATTACTTTGTCATCCCTCTTTTCTTTGCTCAGTGTACAGGGAGGAGCGAGGCGCCATCAGATGCTCCCGACCAGCATCGGACGGTCAGATGAGTTTCTGAAGTATTTGTCTGACGTCTTCGTGCTCTTAAACGCAATTGCAGCACAGTAACAAACCAATTCCCTAAACTCAGCATCTTGTTTCCTCACTGTGTTTGCACGAAGCCTCAAAACGCAGTGAAAGTCAGAAAGAAAGAGGAAGAGAAAGCGGGAATGCACCTCCAGGTCCCAATCATCCTATTTCACTCAAACGTTGCTTGCTTACCTCAAATTCTTTCTGCCAAGCAGCTCAACCATTTCTCCTGTGAGCATTGTTACCAACAAACTCTCACTTCTTCTTTCTTGAGAATAACCAGACCACAGACTGCACGTGTAAGTGAGCAGTGAGGTTGTGGCTTGACAATCAGACCGAACAGTGTGAACACAGAAATCGTGAGCTTCTCCTTTCCATCGAAGGAGACTTTCTCGTACAGTGTGAGGTGGATTTGATCATTTTAAAGTCACACAGTGCACGTCCAGGTTAGTTCTTCACACAGAAGCCTAAATAAAACACATGATGCTCACGTGGTGACATTAAGTCCAACAAGCACTGGTATGTCTGACCTGTTTGGCGATGGCCTTGCTGTCCAGTTTGTTGTAGACTTTCCTGATCTTGGCCACAGTGAGCGTGGACACCGAGAGAGCGTAGAGACTAAAGGACACCTTCTCCTCCGGCACCAGCGCCACCGGAGCGGCAGGCGCCACCTCTGTCTTCGAGTCTTTACCTGGAACGATAAAAAGAGAGATGGAAGGTGTAAAGACAAAAGCTTAAAAACCAGAGAAAGGGAGAAAACGGAGAAGATAGTAGACTAAACGAGTAGTAGTCAGACCACTCACAGGGCAGGTAGACCGCCTGGAAGCTGCCCACGTAGTTGGGTCCCAGTTCGAAGACGGCAGCGACGCTGGCGGCCGGCAGGACCTCCTCCAGGAAGTGGCTGGGCCCCAGACGCCACACCAGGTTGGAGAGCTGGCGCTGGGCCGGCGGCGTCCCCACATAGCCGTACACTGTGCTCAGCACAGGAGGGTTGGTGGAGCCGGAGCCGCCCGGCGCACTGTGGATGTAGTGAAGCTGGAGGAGAGAGAGGTTAATGACCCGGGTGAGGGATTTCCTGCTTTCAGCCACAAATGAATTGTCCCAGAACAGGGAGCTGATTTATTCCAGTTGAAATTTTAGAGATTAATTACAAGAATAAGTAGAAATAAATAAAACAAACAAGTAAGATTAACTAGTACTGAAATAATTTGTTAATTCGTGAATATACAATCTGTGCAAATCAAATATTTCGGTGTTGTAGGTTATTCGAAGACATTTGGAGACGTGTGAACTTTCTGATCGCATGTGGTCATAAAGAAACCACATCAAAGCGACACTGGTACATGCAGACACACGCCTGAGCGACCGAGCGCGGCTCGTTGCTTCCTGTCTGTCGACCTCGGCAGGAAATGAAGCTGTAGTTATCAGCGACACTGAGAGGAAGCTGAGACTTGTGGTCTGTCGGGTTGTTTCCCTGCTCTGCTCTGTGTAGTCTCAGGGGAATCTGGAGTCACTCAGCCACACCAGTGCCGCGCTGCACGGCTGCTGGTTGAAGTCGAGATAACAGATTGTTTTTCTGAGTCTTTGTCCAAATGGAGGTCAGTGCTTTTAACGTTCTGGGCTTTTTATGTGCTGGTCCATCAAGAGAAGGTTGCGCAGCTACTGCAAAAACAGTGGTGATTATAGTATATGTAGGACTATGATGATACAGCACTGAGCCATCTCCTCTTGTGTATTTCAATCCATTTATCCATCTTTATTACTTGCAAATGCAAATGAGACTGGATGAACATCAGTGTATCCTGCACACATCCTCCCACCGCTGCATTCATTAATCAATCAATCGTTTAAATCATTCATCAGGAATAAAAAAAAAAAATCACATTTCTTGTTACAGCTTCTGAAATATGAGGTTTCTAATTATGTTTTTAATAATACTGAACTCAAGATCTTTGTTTTTTAACCAGTAAAGTACATTTTATTTTCAAAGATATTTTTGGACACTATGGCCTAAAATGATTGGACAGAATTTAGGTGTGAAAGGAGGAGAGAGAGAGAGCGACTGAGAAATCATCAATAGACGAATTATAGGTGAAATCTTTAGTTGAGACACTAATAAAGAAATATGTAAATTGATGACTATTACATGAAGAAGCTGTAACACACTAGTTAAATCCTGACATCTGGACCCTGGGAACGATGTGGACGACAGTATTTCCCCTTGAATGACCTCAGAGACTCTTATTACAGGACGTGTGGAGTCCGTCACTTTACCTTGACAGTGTTGACGAGCTGTCCGTCCAGGTACAGCGTGGCCATGCTGTTCTTCAGCATGCCTTTGCTCATGACCAGCACCAGGTGGTGCCACTGGCCCTCGGCGATCAGCTCGCCGCAGCGGAAACGAGCGCAGCAGGGCAGGATCTCATAGAAGGCGGCTTCTTCACTGGACTCGTCCGCTGCTTGATGGAGGACGGAGACAGAAGAGAAAATATTAATTGGAGGTGACAGACGACAGTGTACGTGGTTCTACCAGATTTTCAAACTATATATCAACATTTCTACTTATTATTATTTATTCTACTAGTTATTACATAAAGTATAATACTACATCTTCAAAACTGTGTATGTGAGATTTACACAAACACACAGAACAGTACTTCACTCGCTGCAGTTCACTCTGTGGCCTGTTCTGTAACTAGATCATTCACTTGTGCTGTTGATCTGTTGTTATTGCTTTGGTCTGAAAACCACACGATGCAACAGACAGAGCAGGTGAAGTGTCAGTGCTTCTTACAGTAGGTCTGCAGCAGCTCCTCCTTGGTGGAGACGGTGAGTGAGCGGTCCTTGGCCGACAGCACCACGGCCAGGCAGACGTAGTGCTGCTCCGAGGAGGTGGCCCGGCGCACGACTGTCAGCAGCCGCACCGGGTGGGCGTGAGGCGCCGCGCTGAAGCGCTCCACGCAGAACCAGGTGGAGTAGCTCAGGCCGGACGGGGGAGGAAACAAGCGCTCTCCTGAAGGAAGAGGGAGAGAGGAGAGGAGGTGAGATGCTTTAAATGACCAGGTTCAACATCTTTATCATTGCTGACTGAAAGTTCTCACTGCAACTTTCCAGAATAATAACTGATGAGGGGTGTAATAAATAATATGATATATAATAAATAACAAGGGTGACAACGATCTGCTATCTGCTTTAAGACCACTGGTGCTTACTCTTAACTGCAGTTCCATAATTTGCAGAAGAGAAGTATTCATTCATGTATTTATTGAGTGCTGCAGATATTGTTATTTATGGACACACTGAATGTTTACTCTTGTTTTGATGCCGCCTGAACCCACTTGATATTAAAATGAATGTGGGGCCCTGCGATACATCACTGTCTACTGATACTGGCAAAGTAGTGGAAGTGTGTGATGTAAATTTTATTAATGCGTCACAGCTGCTTGACTTTATTTTGTGTAATATTGTCACTTTCATTTTGCCTGTTTGTTATTTATGATCTTGAAGATTATGTTTGCTTTTGCTCTGAACCCGTCGTGTCGTCTTATTTCACCTCCCGTTTTATTTTGTAGTCATTCCTTATTCTTCTGGCTTGTTGCAGCAGGTGTACAATAAAAAAGATCTAAACTCATCCTTCAGGGCAGAATTAGGAAAACAGTGTTTTCTTTTATCCAAAAAGTGATGAAACTGTGGAGCCACATCAAAAGAAGTGACAGTGCTTTGGACTGAGCTGCTGAAACCTGACACCAGCGCTGGATAAATGAGCCTCAGACTCACCGCGCCTCGGGATATGACCGTCACTCAACAGGTGACGTGACTGGACCAAAATTTAAAATGATTCAGTGAGAGCTGGCACTGCTGCACCGTCTCTGCTCCCCGGGGCCGTTACATTACGTCTTGTGGGTGGAGCTGACCAACCCACCGTGATGTCACCCGTCGGTTTGTGACATAGATCGTTAATAAGACGGACGACGTGTCGCCGCCTCCTCCCACTATGCAGAAATGAAGCGAAAATACGAAATACAAACGCTGCCATCGGACAACTTTGGAGCCAGAGTCTGCGCCGGAGCAATCAGGGGATGAGGCCGCGGCAGTAAATTCAAGTAGTTTGGTCCATTTCCCATCCACTGACATGGAGGAGGCGGCGTTCAAAACCTATACTGCAGCCAGCCACCAGGTGGCAATCTAGACAATTTGGCTTCGCTTTTGGGAGCTGTCATTTTGTCCATCTTTATATTGATGGTGTCTACGTGAACTGCTATTTTGAAGCCTCGTGTTTTTGGTTGAAGTGCTGAAGTGAATCTGCTGCACGGACACAGACGTGTGGATATCAACTGGTTTGAGAGGATACATCGATTTCTTCTGTGCATCAGTCCTGGGTGGACTGAAGAGATTGATGAATGAGCCTCTACATGATGCCTTCCATGTCCATTTATTCATGTCCCGTGGATATGGGACAGATTTAAGTGAGAGGGAGGCAGGGATGGAAGGAGGAGGGGGTCGAGATAAATGAGGCAGGGGGGGGGAAAGGAGGGAAAAGTGACAAAGAGAATAGACAGATTCAGGGCAAGAAAAGGAAGAAGGAAAAAGGGGAGAGAGGAATCGGAGATTGAGATCAGCAAGGAAAAGGATGTAGAAAAAGGGAAAGCGTGAGTGACAGGCAGAAATGAGGGAGGCAAAAAGAGCGAGGTCTATAAATAGTGTCGGATGACTGGATGGAAAAGACAAGAGGAGGACGGCGTGGGGTGGATGAGAAGCAGGAGGAGCTGGGATGAATAGGTAAACAGATGGAGGAGAGGAGACGAGAGGAATTGAGAGGAGGAGAGGAAGAAGGAGAGGAGAGGAGTCTTGCTGTGCTTTATAAATACTAAATGAGGATTCAGACTAGAAGATCAACCATAACGTCATATATTCATTTTATCTCCGTCTTCAGGTCTAAAGATTCGATGAATCTGTGGCTGTTTTAATGAATCTTCTAACAAACAGGTTTGTTTTGTTTCTAACACACAGTTTCACCAGCTGACAATAAAGCGACGGGAGGAGGACACTGCAGATATGAATCTGTGAAAAACACAGATCAGAGAAACTGCGTGGGGTGTAGGTGTCATCCCCCCCCCCCTTCATACACAAATGATGAACATCAGAAGATAGATCTGAAGATCTTTGTGGATGAGATGGAGAAATCCTGAGAGGTTGAGAAAAAAGTGCATAACCCAAAATGAAATGAAAAGAAAGAGTGAGAGAGGAGCTAACGCACAGAGGAGCAGAGGAATGCTGCACAAACACAAACTCTGAAGATGTAACACACACACGAACATAATGATGTGTGGTGTGTGTGTGTGTCTGCGGTTAAAAATATGTGAGTGATCAAAGCGGGAGGAAGTGTTTAATGTGTGTTTCACTGTGTTTAGAGGAACAGGTAGGATGATCACACAGCTGCAGCAAAATGAAACAAGAATATGTTCTTCTTATTTCACTGCTTCATTATTTAAAAAATGTTTTTATATCTTATAAAGGAAGTGAAACGCATCGTCCACCTTTTAATTTACAGTCTGTGATTCACCAGCTGCTTCTGCAAGTCGTTATTAAGTCTCCAAGGTCCAAGGTCCAAGGTGACCCGCAGCAGCATAACCTGAGACTTGTGTTTACCTGTGCCCATCCCGCTCAGCACCGCTCCATCGCTGACACCGGAGGCGTTGGTGTTGTTGGTGGGACCGTTGTGCGGCGCCAGACTGGGCAGAAACAGGCACCTGTGTGGGACAATACACAGAGAAGACAGATTAACGACCGTTATCTGGGGAAACAGTTGTAAACACGTCGTCGGCGCAGAGACGGAGCTTTTGTCCCAGAGCTTCACTGCAGGTTCGCTGAACTCCTGCTGCAGCAGCACGTCTCCATCCCTGAGACAAACTATTAGAATCTCATCCGAACTTACATGCTGGTAATTCAGGCGCTTTGAGACACAGAAGCTTTGTATTATAATATATGGAAATTTCAACTGCCGAATACTTGAGGATTAATTATGCATGAGGAGGAGGAGGAGGGAGGTGGGAGGTGGGATGAAAACGCACTTTCAGGCTGGTTTTTCAAGAGGAATTCAAACGCACTCGGTCACGTACAACTTCTCGAACTTTAGCTTAACTTCCTGCCGACGCATTTGACAATTAACGGCAAAAACCCACGGTGGAGATATCGACTATAAAAACGTTTTAAAATCTCCCATGAGCCACGTGTTTCACATTTAGGAGTGACGTCCGTATGCAGCGTCATCCTGTGTGTCCTCCACAACACCACAGAGAAATTGGCTCGTGCGTGGGCATCGTGTTCTGCTGACTCACTGCCCCTCGGTGAAGCTGCTATTTTGGCTTCTCTAATCATCCCGAACCAGAACTGAAGGCGCTGGATTATTTCTGTGTTGATAGAGAGACACTGTGGTGAATACAACCAGGGAACCTGGAGGCCGAGCCGCACTAGGAGTCGGCCTTGATGACCACACAAAGCCTGAGTCACAGCTACAAGAATTATAAAATCCTAAATTCAGCCCTGCAATATTAATACTGCAGTCAATAGGAACCATTAGCAAAGTAATTGCTTGCTTATATTCCAGTCACTAAAAGATCTTTTTATGAGCCCTATGAATTATGCATTTAGTAAAAAACGCTGCTTAAACGAGCCCACGATGACCAGATTCTGTTTTGTTTGAACGTAGCTTCCTGTTTTTGATTTTCCACCTGGACAGGAGGGGGGGGGGGGGTCAGGGTGAGCGACAGGACAGCGTCCCTGAAGCTGGCACGGATTCAATGACTTACTCAAGGACACTTCTCAAGGACAGACGCGCTGGTCCTCTGTTCAACAGTCAGGCCGTCTCCTTAATAAGGAAACCACCCCCCCCCCCCCGCTGCTGCTTCACAATAACTACATGTACGCTGTCTATTTCTTTTTTATACCTCATTAGTCACCACCATGATGAGATAAAACAGGATTTCACCAGCGTGCCATGCTAATTTTTATTTTTCCAGTCAGAGTGAGATTCTTCTTCTTCTTCTTCCAAAAAAAAAAAAAAAGGGTGGGGTGGGGGTCTCTTCTCCTCCCCCCCCCCCCCCCCCCTCCGCCCCCACACTATGTTCAGAGACCCTTGTGAAATGGTTGGCTGCGTGAGTGTGCATTTGTGTGTCTGCGTGTGTATAAGCGTGTTGTGCGTGATAGAAAGTGGGTATGTGTGTGTGTGTGTGTGTGTGTGTGTGCATGTGTGATTCCTAACAGCAGCAGGGGCATCAATTTTTCATGCGGACAGATGGGAGGGGAAGGAGGGGTGGTTTCTGTGTGTGTGTGTGTGTGTGTGTGTGTGTGTGTGTGTGTGTGTGTGTGTGTGTGTGTGTGTGTGTGTGTGTCTCCTCCACTGTTTACGCTGAGCAGAAAGTGGGCCAGTGCCTCGTTGCCTGGGCGCTGCGCCGCTTCGCCGTGTTTTTAGGAGAAACTCGATGTTCTATTCTGAAGCGGCGACAGCCATGTTTCAAATGGCTCCTTATTAGAACACCACTGATTTAAAAAATATACGATACATTCACAAATATATTAGTATCAGCGTTAATGCCGATAAATATGTGTATTTATGATTATACTTTATGTAAAATTAGTTCTGTAATGGTGTTCGATGCAGGATTTTACATAGACATAGTAAGATGTATGAATTTTCTTTCATCCAGCAGCAGAAGAGCAGCATATTTATCAGTTTTCTTTGGAGCCCTGACTTCTTCCTCTGTGTTGAAGGTCTGAGAGACTTAATACAAAATGAATAATTCATCTCTTCAACAGCACAATACAAACAAACATATTCCAAATCAAACTGATCTACTAATGGCATCTACTAATTCAATGCCGGTCAGGTAATCACAGGAAACAACCTTTCGACTTTCTGCAGCTCGACTGACAGAGAACATCTCCAATGACCTTTTCCCCTTATGAATATTAATGAAACATAAAACATGTCACAGCCTAAAGTCTCTTTCAACAGTTCCGTGGAAGCGTAACATGTGTGCCTGACACACGTGTGTGGGAGACTTGCCAGGGTCACATCTCACACAGACACACACACACACACACACACACACACAATAACAATTTCCACTGACCCAAACATTCACTTTGCTGCGAACATACAACACAAAAAGCGGGGGGGGGGCGTCAAAGGCCGAACGTACAACATAAACGGCAGAAAATAAGCCTATTTGTATGTGCAGCTCCACAACTGGAGGTGAATCCCGGCCTCCTGCTGTGACAGTTGAAGGTGCTGCCATGTGGTTAAAAAACAGCTCAACCTGTTTCATTGCAGTTGCAAAAGATGTGAGTCACAGATTGAAAGAAGGGTTCACAGAAGAATGGATCATTTGTCGCTTCGCTCTTTCCCAAGTAAACGACACGCGAACGTCAACATGACTCATCTGACAACCAGCAGCCGTCTGCATGAATGAAGGTTCTCAGCTGTCTGCGATGGACTAGCTCTTCTGTGGTAGTGGACCACACGGGCCGGCCTTCACACCTCACGCTGTTCATTGGCTGTCCTTCCTTGGACCACAGCTTACTGGGAACATCCCATTGGAGCTGCTGTGTGGCTCTGACCCAAGTTGTCAGGACTGTGGGTCTTGATAAAACCCCTGTACACAATCTGCCCGACACCAAACAGCAGCTAAAAAGAGAGATATATCTCCTCATGAACTGGTGGAGACCAAACCGGAGCTAAAAACACGGCATATTCAACTGGGTGGACAGAGTTTGTTGGAGGTGTAAACAGAACAGTGTTCATTAGGGTCTCAAGGAGACTGGAGCCGACATGAAGCTACATGAAGAAAAATGATATGTTGGACTCATTTTACTTCTTGTGACCCAAAGAAAATAAACTAACCCTTAAAAAGTTATAAAAACATTACAAATCTGTCTAGTGTGACATTTTTGTATACTTAATGATCCTGGAGAGTTCCAGGAACAGACAGCATAAAGTCTAGAGAGGCTGCAGTTCTGTCTGGATGGAGGAATGATAATTTCATTTTGTAAACCACGTGTGACTTGCCGCCATTTCCCCAAGTCAAAAAACAACCACAGGCTATAAAATGTACAAACATCCACGAGTGTTTCAGGTTGGTAATGTTCATGCCGACTGACCCAAAGCCCTCCAGCGACGCATCGAACTCCACAAACGCAGGCGTGACGGCCGATCCGTGAAGCCGGATGTCATGGGGCGTTGTCATGGACACCAGGCACTTGACTCGGGTGAGCGGCACGGTGCTGCCCTCGGCGGAGCGCACCAGGCTGCGGCTGATGCGGTACTGTCCGTTATCCTCCGCCAGGGTGGCGAAGACGCTGTCGGGGCCGAAGCCCTCCATGGACATGGTCATGCTGTCTGTGAAGTCAGAGGAGGTCAGGTTAGGTTTCAGGAGATAGTGACATGATGTTTTTAAACTTCATAACCTTCACGTTCATCTTTTCCTCGTCCTTTGCTGCTGTTTTCTTACTTCTGTATTTTGCAGTTTTATTTTCCCAGCGAAGAAAAACATAATTGGGATCTTTTTTAGACGTACATTTATGTGGAAGATTCTCTATAATCATATGACTACACTGCTGATCACTGATTTAATCTATCGGATGTTTTTTAACCTGTTTAGCATTAATTACCTTCGCCAATGAAGTTATGTTTCCACCCCCCGTCCATTAGTCTGTCGTGTGGTTGGATGGGTCAAATAAAGTCGTTGTTTATTGCCCCAGAAGCGTTAGAATGGTTTCAGGTTCAATATTTCACCTTCCACTGAGATCATGGATTCCTTTAAATGTGACGAGTCAGCACATGTGACAAAGTCTAATTAGGCCACAACAAGAAGTACAACCTCCATCAATGGCAGCTAATAAACCGCAGTGGATTACCTTCCCACAGACGGAGAGGGATAGCTCCGTGTGCTGTAACAGTGGCTGCTTGTGGGGAGCAGTAATTAGTGGGGACTTAATACCCATTCTCAGCTGGGAGGAGACACAATAAACGATTAAGACACGGCGAGGAGCCCGTAAAATTACAAACATGAGCAGCTGCTGATGGAAAACAAACCATTAGCATGAGATTCCTCGGTCTGTATTTATACAGAGCATTTACACATCAACTGGATTTTAATCAGAGGCCAAGGAGATTACTTTCCTACAAGCTGACACCTTTGCTGCCGCGATTGCAAATGAATGCACTGAGATACGCTTCCTCTCGTGCACCTCATGCTCTTTGCAAGTCTAATGTATTCATCAGAGGATTTTTAACAGTGACGCATGCTGGTTGGTTGCTTTAAGGAGACGTTTTATATCTATATTCAGGTTAATAATTTGAATTAGTGTTATAACTGTAAAATGTTTACATGCTTTAATGTTCAGAAATCACATGACTTCCTCAGACTGTCCGTTGCTGCAGCTCCTCTATTCAGCCTCTGTCTGACACACTTGGTTTAGCGCCTGTCTCTTTAAGACCCTTTCTCCTGTTAAAGCCTGGTCTGCTCTGATTGGTTGGCTGGCTGGCTGGCTGTCAACCAGTTCCATCGTGGATTAGGAATTATCAGCTTTGCTCTCGCTAGCCGCTAGGTGCACATTACAGATGTTCCGACACCAGCATTTTAGTGTTATCGATATAAAACTGCATTTTCTTTTGTCAGAAATCACTTCAGTTTTCCAATATTTTGTTACTTTTTACTTTGCCGAACTTTTTCACTAACACAAAACCTTTATAACATATTGGAGGAAAGCAACATTGAAGAAACATCATATTTCCCCTTTAAGCTCAGCTGCTCCACCGACTTTCTCATCTGAACCTTTTTGAAAACCTATAGAATTCCTCTTATTCTCCTCCACCGAGCTGCTGCCGGCAGCTTCCACCGGCTATTAAATGTTTTACAGGAAGCTCATCGTCTGCAATCACAGCCTATTCACTGGAGGCTTCGTCCCAATGAGCAATGAGAGCGTGAGCCCAAAAAAAAGAAGCAACTTCTGGAAGATTGACGATCTTTTTATCAAAAGCTTTTTACTACGGAGGGAAACTTTCTCCCCGGAGGACGCTGGTCTCCCGTTGGCCGATGGGAATGGCTCCCGAATGACAGCGTCGTCATCATCACGCCCGCGGACGACGCTAGCTCTTCAATTTCCAGCTGTTAAAAATAATCTTTCACTCACTGCATTGCATTTTTTTAAATCTAGAAAATTATTATACAGTTAGTTTTAATGTGGACAATTTTATCTTCAAGAATTGACCTGGTTTATATAATTATAACTAAGAAACAGGTTATTTTTATGGCCCTTGCTGTTATGGTAGAAAAACCAAGTGGCCCTTTCAGTGCTGCTCGACAATCCTGTGTTATTAGGTCTGATGATGAAAACCAGGAGCACACAGGGGCCTTTACTCTGAAACCCATGGCACATTAACTATCATGTGATCAATACTCGGGTGAGAGCTGCTGGTTTCTTACTTCTCATCTCTGCGTCGTAGCTGAGCGAGCTCGGCTTGTGCACCCGGTACTGCTTCAGCAGCTTCTTGTCCCAGGCGCCGCAGTTCAGAGGGTTTCCAAGACGTAAGAACTCCCTGGAGAGGAAAGAGACCAGGATGTCATGAATACAAATATACTTAAGAATAGATTAAATGTTAAAGGAATATAACGTTTCTGCTTCTGCTTTATATTGTTGAGCTCGGGTATGTGCTCGCGCTACTGCCACAGACTCGATTAATCAGTGAGAAACCTTGAAGAGGTACAGTAAACCCGGCAGTAAATTTAGAGCATTAACGCATTTTATCTATAGAAACCTTTCACGATAATCAAAGACATTGCAAAGGTAAAAAAAAAATCAATATTAGAAATAAGATATTTATCAACACGATGCGTCTGTTTAACGACAGTTTTCATAAACTACTGCTCAGTAAAAGCTTCCAGTGCTTCCAGGTTTATTCACCGTATTCCCACCGGAGCCACCGATCATAAACATGTCCTATATGTTCCCATGGAACCGTAAAGCACTCGAGATAAAAGCATCCATCAAACTGTGTGTTCCCTCAGGTTGCAGGTTGACTTCTGCACCTCAGCAGCTCTGGTTAACAGCGTGTTTTAGTCTGTTTCAAAGTCGGTGATGAGGTTGACTGGCATGTTAAGCGACATGGATAAGAAGAGTCCCAGTGGTGGTTTCGCATCACTTGTCAGAACGCCGAGTGAGCGACACGAGAAACAACACCAAAGGCTCTGAGAGGCTCTGGAGCTTCGCTGCCGGCTGACGCTGGCAGAGCAGAAACAAACCGAGAGAAGAAAGAAAAGAGAATTATGATGGGAAGGTGACGGCTGACAGGGAAGAGAGAGAGGAGAGGAGGAGAGAGGAGGAGAGGAGAGGAGAGAAGAGGAGGATGGAGAGGAGAGGAGAGGAGGATGGAGAGCAGATTGACGGCTCCGGATACGATTACCTCCGGCACAATTACGAGGGGGGAGAATATCAGTCGAGGAGGCTTGGATTTACATATGAAAAGAACCAACAATGTGCATGTCAAATAAGTTCCCCCTCCTCGTTCCTCAACCCTAAACTCCCATCGCACTTAACTAGTCAAGCGGGAAATGAGAATATCTCCCGGTTTGTCTGTACGTGTACACAGTCATCCTTCACACGCTGAAAACCCATCACTGAGGATTACCCCCCCCCCACGTCACTTTCAATCACTGGAGGGAAAGCGTCACGATCCTGGGTCGCGCCACTAGAGGAGGTTGAACCTTTATTCTGCTCAGGGCGTCTCATACAAACTGTATTTACAAGAAGCTAAGTGAGAGCAAGTGTTTACATAAAGCTGTAATTAAATCTACCTGTTATATAGACCAGTGGCAAAATAAACACAAAGCTACCACCACAACCTGTTGTATTAAAATAACTGTGAATAATTTATCAGATCTATTCAGGCATTAAAGAAAAAAGTAGTTAACAACACAAATACAGCCTGTAAACACCAACGCATAACCGTTAAAGAAAGCAAACATCACATTTGTCTCACTTTCAACTCTTCAGAGTCAGAACCTGCTTCGCGAAGTTAAGTCCTAAACTTTGTGGAACATCTTGGTGACTCATGGCTCGTTAAGACGGACTGGACTTGGGCTATGAAGTAGCCGCCTACATAATATCACCCGAATACCAGAAGTCCGGTCCAGTACCTGAGAGCCATCGGCTGCAGGGCCTGCGAGGCCAGCCTCTCGAACATCCTCTGCAGCGGCGGGTGCAGTGGGTGGTCTTCGTCGCCCAGGGCCTGACTGCAGCGCTGCAGCAGCCGCTGGTGGAGGCAGGCTTCACACAGCACCTGCTGGTTCCTCTCACTGTTCACCAGGAGCTGGAGGATGTTGGCCACGGCCAGCTGCAGGTCCAGAGCATGCTGGAGGAGAGACGGCCGGAGGAGGGAGGGAAGGAATTAAACATCAACATGTAAAGTCAGAAATTATTCCACTGTCGGGGATTCTTGTGGACTGCTCGTGTCATGGGAGGTATACATTTAAGAGAGAGAGAGAGAGCGAGAGAGAGAGAGAGAGAGAGAGAGAGACTAGAACTCATCACCTGAAATTCTTTACGTTTACTTTTAATATACCTACAGCCTTTCTGAGGTTTCTGGTACAACTACTGTATTTCCTTGTATAAAAGTAGTCCTTGGGTAATGCACTAATTTCGACTTTAACATGTAAAAACCCACAGACACAAAAAGGGACTTTCCTGCCCTGCACATGACCCGTTCCCCCCCGCTCTGACAGGAAGTGCACTTCCTCCTTGTGTCCTCACCTCTGGTTGGCTGTCGGAGGAGACGGAGGGCAGCAGGTCCAGTATGGCCAGGACCGCCCCCGGGTGGATGACCACCATGTCAGACGAGGAGGAAGCGGGGTGGGAGGGGTTAGTGAGGTGCAGTTTCAGGTCTGTGAGGGCTTTGACCGGGGCGGGGGGGCCTGACGTACCGTAGTAACCTTGTCTGAGGAAACAGAGGAAACATACCAGGTCAAAAGTTTGTTTAGTCCAACTCAGTCAAACCACAGATGCATATGGAAGAGATGAGGTAACAGGGGAAATACAATCTGGAAACATTTGCGCTTTTGGCTGAAGTTTAAAACTTCAGATTTGCATAGATAATTATACGAGAATAACTTCGGTATTTAAGGCTGTGTCATGTTGGAGCCAGAGATAAAATGACAAATGTGGAGCTTCTCTAAATGCCATCAATGTAGAGAAGGTGATTTAAGACAAATCTAGAGATGTCCATCATGTTTTCTGGAGCTGTATATTTATTAAGACAAGAAAATGAAGTCATGTCAGCTGTAACCTGTGTAGTTGCACATAAGTTTGTTTAGTCTCTGTGAAACTGGAGTCTACAAAATATGTAAATATGGCTCATAAAAAGGAAGCGGGTGTTAAATATTTATCATCACAGCCGAAAGTGTCTCCAGGACCTTTCATAGCTCAGTGGAAATATTCTTATAATGAGAATGGCGATAATATTCCCTCGCTGAGGCAGTGCAAGAACTGCGTTAAACACTTTGACACCAACTTTATTTCCACACGAGTCAGCGGTCTCCACACTTCAGAGATCAAGGTGTCGGTCGGCTGCTGTTTCGTCTGAAGCGCGGAGCCGACTCGTGTGAAAACAGCGCAGAGCAGGAGATCTGCTCGGGCCTGCAGTCAGGCAATTACACCAAAGAGGCGTGTTGCTGCGATGCAAATTACAGAGTGGCAAATTCCCCCCCCCCCCCCCCCCCCCCCCCCCCCCCCCCCCCCCCCCCCCCCCCCCCCCCCCCCAGGAGAGCTGCCACGGTGGAAAAGGCTGGAGTCAGCACGAAGCACTGGAAGGGCTGGATGTGGGTTGTTCATGTTCACAGTAACTGGCAGATGCAGTAATTGTTTGAAAAGGGCTCGGGGTCATTTTGCCACTAGTGGGCGTGTCGACGGAAGGTGAGGAAAATGGAGGGGAAGGGATGAGGGGGACAAAAGTGGCAGAGCGCTGTAGCTACCTCTTCCTGGCGAGTGCTGGCGTGCCCCACGGTGAGGGCAGCGAGGTCTCGTGAGTCAGGCAGGGAGGCACCTGCTCCGCACGACTGCATGGCACACGCACACGCACACACACACACACAGAAAGACAAGCATGCACACCCAGATGTGTGAGGACATACGTACAAACACACACACACACACACACGCAGCCGTGCAGATGGACCAGACCCAGGAGGAACAGCCAGACAGTGCCAGAGGTTAGAGGAAGAAAAAAGAGAGAAGGGAGAAGAGAAGCTGTTAGTGTAGAGCTGACAGAGGATCAGGATCAGAGGTACAGCTGGAGCACATGCCCCCCCCCCCCGCCCCCTCCAGAACAGCACATGTGTCTGTGTAGAGCAGTGATGACGACAGAGCTCTGCAATTTTGGTTGTGACATCCCGTGTGTGATGAAAACACACACAGGAGAAGGAACATTGACAGAAAAACAGTCTAAACACAACTTGAGATGAATCCCTCAATTCTTTGAAATACGTATTTCATTACATCAGCCCTCGCTGTACCTGGCTTTGCATGTTTAAGTATCATATTATAAAAGAAGTGAAACTAAAACTCGTACAACGTGAACACATGCAGATCTGGAGAACAGATTTCTCCCTTGTCTCAGCATTTCTGCTTAAGTCGAAACAGTTTTTTTTAGGTCACTTGAAAAATAATAACTCCCCTTCGGCTCAATAAATTGGATCCCGAACTTTGAATAAAAAAAAAGAGGAAATGTTTACAGAGGGTTGTTTTATGATTCAAACTAGGTCGGGAGGAACTTGCCGGCCTCTCACAAGAAAAAGAAAAGTTTAGGGTTTTGTTCAACACATGTGAGAGGATTCTTGAAATGTTCTGGATGAACATGTGGCTCCGACCTGCTTCCCTTCTACATGAAGACCCCACTGAACCCCAGGCACATGTTCTTTAAGTGACCACAAACACTGAACTGTTAACTTAGCTTAACTGCCTACGATAAATAAATTACTTGTCGATAATGATGCTTCTTCCTTATTCATTCATGAGCTGAACGGCCTGAATACATGCAAAGAGACGGCCGCCTCCATTCGACCCTTCAGGCCTGATTTATGGTGCGGTGTGCACACGGCTGACAGCCGAGCACATTAATGTATATGAGCCGGCTGGAGACGTAAAGTTACTGAGAGAGACGGCAGCTATTGGATATGCATAAACAATTTTCCCATAAGAATGACTCTGTAAAACGTATAGTCTCTAAGAAAACCTTGATTACTTGTGTGTAAAGCTTTTACGTCCTTGTCAATAAGCCCAGTTTCTGTATCCACTGACCTGTCGAAGGAGTCGGTGGCCATCTTGTACAGGTAGATGAAGAGCTTGCTGCAGTGTTTGAGCGTGGGACAGACGCTGTCCCCCGCGCAGCCTCCGGGGGCAGCCTCGTCCTCCAGCAGCCTCTGGAAGGGCTGAGCGTTCGAGGGGAACACGGTCGTGGCACCGAGCTTCTTCGTGTCGGAGAAACAGCCGAGCAGCCTGGTGAGAGGCAGACACGGTCGTGAACACCAGGACGGTTTGGTTTTCAATGATTTGAATACATAACAACACTAACGGAAAACACTTGCAGCCAACTCTCCAACGAGAAAATGAAGGAGAAAGCAGAGGCTTCCATAGGAAAAGCAAATGTGCAGATTCACACGGGGCCGAGCAGATTTGCAGAGGATAAACAAGACAGATGTTCTCTGATCTCCTCGTGCGGTTCCTACAAATCAGAACAAGGAGGCGCAGGTGTCACAGGAAGCGTGCGAGGGGGGGCCTCACCTCACGGCGTCGGCCAGCTTCTCGAACTGGATCTCTGTGCGGAAGAAGTGCGAGTTGGCGGGCTCGTAGCGCATGGCGGCGGTGAGCGTGCAGAAGACCGTGTGCAGGAGCTCGAACACCTGGTTCTGGTTGACGCGCTCCCAGCCGTGTCGCGGCTGCTGGCACAGGCAGCGCTCCATGGCCACCAGCAGTGAGGTGACGTAGACGAAGCCGCCCACCTTGCGGAACACCGTCCGGGTGCGGTGACTCTCACGCAACACCGCCAGCAAAGCCTTGAAGAGGAGAAACCAGGAGGTTAAGTTTCCTCAAGTTTTACATGAAGAAATAATGAGGTGTTTGAAAAGTAAAAGGAAATCAAGTGTTTTGGTTATTTTCCCCAAAGCACATGATTTTTTAATGTTTATAATAAATGTCTGTCTTCTCCACAGTTTTTTAATAATTTCATTTCCTCTAGCGTTTTGTTAGTTTTCACGTGGTTTGGTTTTCGTCACCTCATTCAGTCAAGTCTCTGTTCATCAGCTCTCTCGCTCTTCTGAAGTGCAGACACGTCTACGAGCCCCTCGGGGGTTTCTCTCCGGCTTGCTGCTTTTCTTTTTCCCGCTTTTACATTTCTCTAACTTTCATGGTTCACAATTTGCAAAGAACCTGAACTGAAATATCAAACCTACATATGAGTGTGGGGACGTAAAAACAACACGAGGTGACTGCGACTCACTGACAGAGTCTTTAATCAGCAGCTGAGGAGCGGAGACGGAGACAGATGCTGTTTGAATGATACGTGTGAAGTGAAGGTTGAGTTCAACTGGAGGATTTCTCTGTTTTTTAGTTTTTTCAAATCAATATCTTCCTCTTTATTTAGTGAAACCATCAATTATGAACTTCAAAATTAAAATTACAACATCATGGCTACATCCATCGCACCGTATTAAATGCACTGTATGTATAATAGAATTTATAAAATAGGAATTTAATTCATTTAGGCCACTTTTACAACGGGAGTCGTGACTTCACTGGTCATTACGACATCATATCAGCAAACTGTGTAACTGGAGTTAAGCTTCCGTCAGTGGAGAGTGAGTGAGGAGAGGAACAAGGGAGAAGAGAAGTTAAAACAATGACTCATTACGATGCCGAGGTGCCGGTTTCCTGCTGCAGGACAACAGAGTCAGCGTTTTTACTTTTATACCCATCGCAGGATGTTTGAAGAAAACTCCTCTCGCTGTCCACCAGGCTGGGAGATTACCACCCGGCTGTGTGAGGATGTGCTGGTAGGTGTTAACTTTACCAGCCTCGAGGATTAGATGCAACGTATCGGGATTAGTCCGGGTTAAATGTGCACTTTCACAAGGCTAATCGGCTTAATTTTAAGATCTATCTGTGTGTTACTGTCGGGTACATAACCCCCCCCCCCCCCCGATGAAGAAGGAAAAATCTATTTTACCCTTTAACTGGATTTGATACAAGTTCTTTGCAGTGCTAAGGATTTTTTTCGCGGTGATAATTAAAATCTCTGATTAGGGAAACAGGAGCAAAATGCTGACGGGCTAATCCAGCTGAAGGCTTCAGAAGGCGTGAGAATCGCTTCATGTGAAGGAGTCTGAGATTCCAAAATGCAATTATGTTTTAGAAAATCAGCCGCCATCCTCTCATCCTGTGTGTGTGTGTGTGTGTGTGTGTGTGTGTGTGTGTGTGTGTGTGTGTGTGTGTGTGTGTGTGTGTGTGTGTGTGTGTGTGTGCGTGCACCTAACTCTCTGTGCCCCTGGTTTAAGGCAATTGCTGTATGCAGGGCTTTAAGTGTATATTGATTTTAAAATCACAGAAGTTTTCCTGTGTTGAGAAGACGTCCAGATTCCAGCTTCCACAGGTTTTATCTTCTATTTAAGATGAATGATTTCTCTGTGACCTCAGAGTCCCGCCAAGAAGAACAAACTTCTTCAGCCCACATCTTCCTAAACTCTGATCTGAGACACATGAAACTTCAGCTCTGTTGGTTTCTTTCTTTCATACAGATCTGTGACAGTGCCGCCTGATGGTTTCACCTGGAATGACCCAGTTCAGATTTGGTTTCAGGGTTAACCATTAGGGTTTCGGTTGGGACTGTCCACGACTAGTGTCACAGGTATATAAAAGGTGAACACGTGCAGTGTGGTTACCCTCAGTATGTCTGTCTTCAGCTGCAGTTCACTGGACGGTGCGGAGTGCATGAGGCCCAGCAGCGTTCCCATGTCGTCATCGCCGCTGGGCGACAGCACGAGCTGCTGGATGATGAGCAGGGCGTGTTCCCGGCACTGACGGTACTTCACGATGTTGTGAACGCAGCGGGCTCCACCGAACTCCCTGAAAAGGGCTTGAGGGCAGAAGAGAGACAGGAGGGATGAAGACAGGCGGACATTTCCACCTTTACACATCTTCATGTGTTTGACGGAACACATGGACACCAGATGTGATTATAATTAATATGTTGAGAGAGCGCTGTCAGATTGGCCTTAAAGGGAATACACTTGTAAATACATCCCCTCCTCGTGTATTTACAAATCACAAAACCCATTAAAAACACTGGACTACGTACAAGACAAAAGATAGGACATGTTCTCAGGAGACGTGCTAAGAAATGATCAGTAGATAAAGTTGTAAAGACGGAGAATTGCCCCCATTTCTATTAATATTTTTTATTTTCTTGTTCATTAATGTTGTTATGCTGCATATCTTGAATGAATAAACACTTAAAAGGTAATAAATCCTCATATTTAAGAAGCTGAAACCCGTTTGTCACAATCTTGATGAATGACTTGAACAATTAACTGATAATCAGAAGTGTTGACGATTACTTTTCACAGTTTCACCTCAACATTTGTCAATTTATCATCAAACCAAACCAACCATATGGTGCAGGAGTCACCTGAGAAGATTCTTTGGATGTTTTTATAAGTTTTTGTTTTGCTGTATCTCTGGTTCTCTTTTCTATAACAGTATAAGTGTTGGGAAAGTTGACGACAGCCACTGTCCTTCATTGAGGTACAAACTTTCCAGAGACACCTTTCATACCCACAGACAGTTTCAGTATCTCATCCTCAGAAGACAGATTTGCAGTTTAGATTAAATATTGCCTGCTGCACTGAATGTTCAGACTGATAAAGCTTTTACTCTCAGGCTTCTCTCGCTGTGAAACCCAGGAGGGTTTTTTTCCCGAGTCACATCTTGTTCTTGCGCTGTATGTCAAAAAAAAAAAAATCTTTATCTCTAATTTCATTCTGCTTCTTTTAGACCTTCACAAGGTTTATTTTACTCTTTGTGAAGGTCTGAGGTTTGATTCTTATGCTGCATCATCTGTAATAAATGTGACGATTGTAAAAAAACATTAATTTAAAGCTTATCTGAGGAAGCTGACGTTCAGAAACACAACCTGTTTGACAGACAGCTCTCTGTGGCTCCGACTCCACACATTTGTCGCTGCGTTCTTGTAATTTTGGTGACGCACTGAATTTTCTTTCTTCATGGGGGGGGGACTCATTTCAAGTCCCTCCAGATAAGACTGCCAGCGGAGAGCCGGGGGCGCAAAATGTAAATGTAATCAACGTGTCAGAGTGGAGTGCCACACACCTACACACACCTACACACACACACACCTACACACCTACACACACCTACACACACACACACACACACACACACACACACACACACACACACACACACACACAACACACACACACACACACACACACACACACACACCACACACACACACACACACACACACCAGTGCAGTCTGACAAAGGTCACCGGTCATCATCAAGGTCGAAGACAGCTCCGAGCCGTCAGCGTGCAGGTGGTTGGTTATCTTCATGACTCATCACGTGTCTGACCCCCCCCCTCACACACACACACACGCACGAACACCTACTCTTAACCATTACAGAGAAATGCCCCCAAACCAAACTCTTAAAACCAAAGTGAATCCTGAAGCTTAAAATCAAATCCTCACAGCTCTTGTGAGAAATAACAAAAAAAACTGTGTAACGCCTACAACTCACAAAGACACAACAAAACAAGCTTAGGAGACACAATGTGATCTTATGTCATAACTTTCATCTGTAGCCTTGTAGCTTAGCACTGTCTTAACAAAGCATCACAACACACACACACACAGCGGGTGCAGTGTTTAGCAGCTATTCAACCATTAAGGACGTCACATCTTTGTGTGTCTGTACGGGTGAGACATCATCTCCTGCTGCACACAAAGCGCCAACACTGCAGAGCACCTGAACAGTAAGTATTTAAACTGACACAACACAAGCGGCGTCTTGTTGTTAAATGCTGCGCAGGATGTCAAGCAACATCTGGCTCAGTGAAGGACACACACACACACACACACACACACACACAACACCAGCTCCTCTAGAACTACTGGTGACACACACACACACACACACACACACACACACACACACACACACACACACACACACACACACACACACACACACACACACACACACACACACACACACACACACACACACACACACACACACACACACACAACCAGCTCCTCTAGAACTACTGGTGACACACACACACACTGTACTTATTTAATTATTTGTCAAGTCAAGTTTGACTTTCAAAGCTGATGACGCAAAGAAAAAAGAATCACTCCGTGGTGATTTAATTCAACCCCCCCCAATTGAGTGTCTGTGTGTGTGTGTGTGTGTGTGTGTGTGTGTGTGTGTGTGTGTGTGTGTGTGTGTGTGTGTGTGTGTGTGTGTGTGTTTACCTGCATTCGTGCTGGTGGTGTTGGAGCCCTGCAGCAGCACACCCAGCGTCTCCATCACCAGCCAGGCCAGCTGCTTCTGCTCCTCCGCCACTGTGTTGTTTTTACAGTCGGCTGCAGACGGGGGGGGGGGGGGGGGGAAACAAAGGGAGGGAGGACAGGTCGACTTCAGACGACAGCATCAAGACTCCATCAGAGACACACACACACTGATTGTAAGTGCATATAAGGGAATGCCCTGAGAATCTGGAAAATCTTAAGGCAGTAAAACTGAATTTAATTTTCTAGCAACTGCATCTAATGGGTTTGTAATATGGTTGAGATTCAGATCAGCTCAGTGCATTTCAGGTCAGACCTGTGGTTCTTCAACACGGCCCTGCTCTTTGTCACGGTCGTTACTGGCGTGTGCTTTTATCAAATCTACAGCAGCTTTCAGACCTGCACTGAAGTCTGCACATGTTCCTGATATTATCCAGGGGGAGTCGTGAACGTCGCCTGAATGTTCCCCACATGTTCCTGTTGTTGTGAACGAGTCTGACCCGGACAATCTGCTGCTGCTTCCTTATAAGTGGAAGATAAAATCCTGACTCAATTTTCTAGCTTGAGAACATCACGATCTAACAAACTACCACCTGCGAAACGAAAGCCGAGCTCCTCACCTTGGTCGTTGTTGTGTGGTTGCTGCTGCGTGGCCGGGTCTTTGAGCAAGGCAGCGTACTTGTGCAGCAGGTTGACCAGCACCTCCAGCAGGCCGACCTCCCGCAGCACGTCGCTGAACACCGGGTCATGCCTGGCCAGCTTCAGCAGCGTCCGCACGGCCGTGATGCTGCAGGCGTGCGACGTGCTGGATTTGAGCAGCACGCTCACGCTGAACAGCTCCTTGCACGGCACATAGTTGAGGCTGAAGACGACAAACTCCAGCAGCTCAAAGTACTTGGCCTGGGCGTCGGGGAGCTTGGCCACGCGCTCTGCAAACTGCGACAGGGTGTGCTGCGACTCCAGGATGAAGTAGTTTGCCGGCTCTGCTGCGTAGATGTTTCCGATGGCGTCCAGCAGCATGCCGGCCAGACGGCTGGTTTTGGTTCGCAGGAAGGCGTTCTGGAGCACCGCGAAGGCCTGGATGTTACGTACTGTGTGGCCTGGAACAAAAGAATACCGAGAATTACACAACTGGTTTAGGTGTTGGTACGGCCCTAATTCAGGATGGAAAGATGGATGTTTCCCACAAGCTACACTCGTCATCTTACCTCCATTTTGGGGTTGAGTAGCTCAGATAAATCCACAAACTGCGACTCACACACGTAGTAACACATTCAAGAAAAGCGACGGTGAAATGTGTCATCACACACACGAGAAAAACACCCACAACCGTTGAGTGAATGTGGCGGCCTAATTAGCCGAATAAGCGGACCCCTCACACCATGATGGCTTCTGGTAATGACTTTGCACGCAGCTGGAGTTGTCATTAGGGGTGTCCGTGTGTGTGTGTGTGTGTGTGTGTGTGTGTGTGTGTGTGTTAAAACATGCAGCAGAGCTAAATTGTGTCGGATTGTCGTCGTGTGCGAGGTCATAAATCTGACAGTTTCTGTGTTTTTCGTCTTGGCAGGGAGACAAAAAAAAAGTTAGAACCCAACACAGCGACTACAAGTGTTCAAATCTGAAATATTTCACTAAAACCAAAGATTTGAGATTAGATTTTAGGCTTTTCATTAAAAATACCGTCACATCTTTTGTGGGCAGTGTTCTGTGTCTCTTTGTGAGTTAGACTGCAAGAGGAGACGTTCTCAGGCAGTTAGAAGTCAACGTGCCAATTCTCCAAACCACTAAAGCATCTCTGGAAAGAGCCCATTTGTATGCAGGAGGCTTCAGGCATCCGTCTCCAGCAGTGTGACAGGCGGCCGAGTTGCCATGGTGTCAGTCAACAGGTTAAGCTCGCTGGGATCGGCCAAGCATCAAAGTCATTTCGGGGATTAAGATCGGATGGGGAGACGCGGCGGCTGGGGAATACACCAAGACTTTTCTCACATGTAATTCCTCTCTTGTCTCGGGGATTCGGGGCAAACTGAGTTGGTGGTAGTGTGAAGGTTTAGGAAAAGGGCCTGAGATCCGAAAATCACTGGGATGTCATTCTGGATAGAGGAGGGAGAGAGCGTCTTCATCCCTGTGACGTATACGTCAGCGTGTCCCCTAAAGAGACTTGAGGGTTGTATTTTCACCCCTGTTTGTTTGTTTGTCAGCAAATTTACACAAAAAATCCTTTTTTAACACAACACGTTGTGGAAGGACGAAACCCGGGTCAAGAGAGAATCCATTTGATTTGAATCTGGATCAGCGGGCGCATCGAGGAGCCTTTGGTAGCGGTGTGAGATAGAGCGAGACTAATTCAAACAGTGGAGGGAAAAACCAGCCAACTAGCTAACTGGCTAACTGGCTAACTAGCTAACTGGCTAACTAGCTAACGTGTGTGTTCCCTTCATCGTGCGTTGTTTTCCCCGGTCGTTACAGCAGAGACGGACAAAGCCACGGGTAAAGTGCACATGACTAAAGCAACCAAAATGAAACGTCCTGTTACCTTGAACAAACGTTTTCTCAGGGTTTGAACATCTTTCACAAGTAGTCAAAATAAATAACATGGATCTAGTCTAAACAAGACGTTATCAGCTCTGACAGTGATTCAGTAGCTTCTGTTAACACCATGAGCTCACCTTTCCCAGAAGACACTGGGAGGACGAAGCCAGGCAGCAGGAAGGGGGCTCCGGTCGTCAGACCCGCAGGTTTCAGCTCCGTCACTCCGTAGGTGGTCAGACAGGTGACCAGGTTCACCAGGTCCTTCAGTGCATCTTTCGACTCGTCTTCCTTGGCCTGTTCCAGTCGGAGCGTGAGGTCGGAGAGGAAGGCGTAACCCTGGCACATTCGGAAATCGTCCAGCAGCGTCTGTGACACGTCGCTGGAGTCTTTAAGGAAGCAGGAGAGGCCGGCAAACATCTCCACGATCTCCAGCGGGGAGAGGTCGTCGGACTGCTGCATGTTCTGAACGCACGTGGCGAGGCATTCCTTCTCTGTGGACGCAGCAGGTGAGGAGAGCAACGGTTAGAGGAACCCAAAAAAAGACATGTATACATATTTATCCTATCATATACTGTATGTTTGCATTTACCGTGTATGTATTTGACCACGTTGACGCTGAGGCCGTGTCTGGAGATGGTGGTGAGCACCTCCCCAGCGCTCCTCCGCCAGGGCAGGTTGTGGGGGGGGCACCAGGAGGTGATGGCACTGAAGAGGAGCTGGAGGTCGTCCTTCTGGGCCAGCTCCTCTGCCGGAGACACGAAGGTGCAGAGCTTCACCAGGATCTGCAAAGAGTGGAAAGAACAGGGAACTGACTCGTACTGCTGGGGAAGAAAGACATGAGCGAGTTTCTTTCACCTTTCAGATGGAGACAGAAGAGTTTTTGTTTAATGTGTCTCTTCTGACTGGTTTCATAAGATGTAAGATTCAGGAGCTGAGGTCTTGATAGCAATTTGAGTAAATGAAGTTAACATACGCACAAATCCTTTTATATCGGTGCACATGTGGATTCAATTAATCAAACTTAATCAATAACCATCTTATAATGTGCTGATGCAGAGGAACAGATCCTGCTCACATGCTTTACAAGACTTAAGTTTGTGCTGAATCCACAACAAATGACTGAGACTTGCTTTTGCTTTCCGTGCAGAAGTAAAATGGGGTTTTCTACACCACAAAAATGGAAATAAATGACTAACTGTGAGGTAATTTCTTGGAGAATCCCCGATTGCTTCATATCTCTAAAATCTGGACAACCTGAGCTAAATGTGTATTGACTTGATGAGGCAGAAGACAGAGACCTTGGCTTTCTGCTGCAAAGAGAAGGACTGTTCTAACTGTTATGGTTTTTTATTTTTTAGATCGATTTCAACAGAATCTCATCCGCGGCAGGTGAGTTTTCAGAGGGCTACTGTCATGTTACCTGAACGAAGACTTTCTGTAGCAGCACCCTGCGATCAGCGAGGGGCAGCTCCGGCTGGGGGGGGCCCTGCACCGGGGTCTTCTCCTGGGTGGAAGGCGGCGGTGGAGGCGGCGGCGGCGGCTGCGGGGTCGGGCCCACCGTGGCCTCGGGCATGTGGGGCAGGTCAAAGAACAGGTAGAGGCATTTGACCAGCGTGGAGGGGACTGACATGGTCGTCATGCAGTCCACGGTTTTCTAAAGAGGGGAGGAAAAAAGGGATTTGTGTTAAAAGAGCTCAGGAGAAGAGTCAGGACCATGTTGAGATTCACACGTTAGACATTTTAAACCTTGAATTTAATTTCTGCAGCAGCGGTTTTCTGTCGTGAAAATGGATTCATGACACTGACCCAGGCTGCGTTCACGTGAAGCCGAGAGCTGCAGGCGAGCTCATCTGATTTCTGCTGCACTAATAAAGATGAAAATGTGTTTTTGTTTTCACTGTGACTTTGCTAAATGGGTATATTTACTGTCGTGTTATGATTAATGGTTTTGTCTCCGCGAGGGGGAAATAGGCCTTGAGGTGTGTGTATTCATTGTGTGTTTTTCCACAACTATACTGCCTGTGTGTATTTATGAGTGTGTGTCGTATGTCTTGATGGCAAGGAAAAGGGCTGCAGAAGGAGATGGGGTTCGTGCTCACTGGGGCGGATGATTCAGATAATCAAACGCTGCCTCCTACACACACACACACACACACACACACACACACACACACACACACACACACACACACACACACACACACACACACACACACACACACACACACACACACACACACACACACACACACACACACACACGCAAGAACACACAGTGGATCCTCCCATTTATACCAGGACTGTCTGTCCAAGAGAGCGAGAGGGTGGATCCACAAGGAGGAATAACGGAGCACACTCAATTTCCCCCGAGCTGATCGATGGAGAGATGGGAGTGGGGGAGGGGGAGTGGGAGAAAGAGAGAGAGAGAGAGAGAGCGCGACGCTGACAGTGGATGTAGGTGGAAGGTGTTTGTAGATGATAGTGAATCAGTATCATGGATAAACTGGAGCAGCACTTGTGGTGCAGTGAGTCTGTGAGGTGAAGTGTGTGTTTGTGTTTTCTTTACAGGCTGTGACATCGTGGCACCGCTGCAGCTTTAAGGTCAAGGTTACTGCTGAACCGTCAATCAGGAAGAAAACCAGAGAGGGAAAGACGTTTTATTGGACGTGTGTGTGCGTCTGTGTGTGTGTGTGTGTGTGTCAGATGAGTGCACTGGGAATGCAGAGCGTGAAGGGCGTCGTATAAAAACAGAGGAGGAAGCAGCGTGGATGCGAGAGGCAGAGCTACAAAGAAAAATATAGCTTTTATATCATCTGAGGAAGAGGAAGAGGAGGAAGTGAGTGAGAGAAGAAAGAAAAAACAGAGGAAAGACGAGCACTAACGAGAGCGAGGTGACGTCAGGTTTATGGGAGGCCAGCTGCCAGGAGAGTCCTTTGTTTTACCGTCTGAGACGCGAGAGGAAAGGAATATAAATCCATTAAACCCAGTCACTCCCCATCAAACACACACACACACACACACACAAGCAGGAGTCTGAGCAATGATGGTGTTTGTTCGTTGGGTGATTCTTCTTCGTCTTTTATGCTGCAGTATAATGACAACACTGTTGTTGCTCGCTCACAATGACAGAGGGGCAGGTTGACAGGAAACAGTGGACACACACCAGAATGGATGAATGGACATTTCTTATTTCATCTGCGGATAAAAGGAAAAAGCCGCCGGCAGCTCGGAGGAGAGGTTAACGTCCGACCAGACGGTTCAAACACTCAGGTTCTGAGCTCTGACGATTAGAGGTGACCTGTAATTATGTGAGACGGGTTAATTACCGTCCACACGACTCCGGAGCTGTCAAGCTCTTAGGACAGGGAAGACAAAGATGATGTTTGGAACTATGAAGCTTTGACAGACTCGGGGTTGGTCTAGCTTGTTTCTTAGAGGGACCTCGAGATACCGGGACGCCATCCACCGATTGCTACTACACAGAGTCTGGCTCCAAATGACGTCATCGGTGCAAGATGGCAGCTTTCTAGGATATTTGGCTGCATTTCAGGATCGTGGGAGGAAGTGGAGTTGTGTCATCCATCTTTATCTACAGTCTGTGCTTGGGAGTGGTTTAAATAAGTGTGAGTGTACAAACCTATGTGGTTATATTTTTGAAATGTTGTGTACACAGTGAGCAGTTGCACTTCAATTGTTCCGCTTGAGGCTTTTATCTTTCAACTTCTCTGCTTTAGTCGACAGGAAACACTAAAACAAACTGAACTGAATTTTAATGTTCTCTAAATCTTAATCTCTAAATATTTCTACATGAAGCATCAGCTGTCGTGTGTGTCCGTGTGTGTCTGTGTGTGTGTTTGTGAGTTCTGACAGCAACAGAATGGAGGGAGTTGTTTTTCAAAAACATGTCTGGCGAAAGAGTGAGAAAATGTTTGACTCGACAACAACAAAGGCACATTTCTGAAGTGCAGCAGACCAGGAGAGAGAGAGGCGGGCGGGCGGCCAGGCAGCCAGCTGACAGCGACGCTCCCCTCAAGACTCCCGGAGGAATGCCGGCCCAAAACCTCAAAAGAAATCTGCTGGCCAGCGCTTGAAAGCACAGACAGAGAGGAAGCCGAGACTCTGAATTATGCAGAGTGCTGTTTGCGTTGTGAGAAGAAGCTTCACACACACACAAACTAAATGTGGACTTGCTCTTGTTTCCAAAAGGTGACAATGGTGCAATTCACGTGACACAGCAGCATGAGAGGAAAACAAATATCGAGGAGGAAACATCCGGCTCAGCGTCAGGACAGTAAAGCAGGTTTGGGTGGAACGAGCTGCTACAGGTCAGATGGGAATTTGTATTTGTCCTCGAGGGCCTGTTCCGTGGTTCTTACTGAGGAAGATGCTGTTTTCTGCTGGTAGATCAGAGAGGGGAGCTGCATATAGGCCAAATAGATACAGAACACTCACAAGATGTTCCCCCAATTTCATGTTACATCTACGTTCACATGTGTGAGAGGAAGGCGAGAATAAATACAGACACACACACACACAGGACAGCAGCCACACACATGTGAAAATCAAGAAAACAACACCATGGTGACGCTTGTAACACCGACCTGTCCGGAGGAAGCCAACAGGTTGATTGTGGTCAGAAGCATCCAGCCGCGACTCGCCTCCTCACTCTGGTTCACCTCCAGGAACTGGACTATGGCTCGACTGGCGGCCTCTGGAGGAGCGAACACACAAAAACACAAATTATCAGTTGTTGCTGCAACGCTCGGTGAATGAGATGTGGGAACGTGTGGAGTTGGGGGGGGGGGGGGGGGGGGGGGGGTTCTTGGTTTGTGTTCTCGAAAACCCACTTTTGCAGGAAGAATATTGAGGCTACATCCATGTAATATGTTTTAGCTCCATGATTGGACTATGGCGAGGTGGAACTGTTACTGAAGCAAGAGTCGACCGGTCCAGACTACAACACAACGAGTTTTTCAAACTAAAACAGGACCGGCAGCGTGTCCAAACTTCTCTGACGTGGTATCGGATCAGTATCACCTATTTGTAGAGTTGCATTTTGTATTAGAAATAAACGTGCTTTGGAAAATATCTGCTAGAAATCCCCCACAAAGTCCCCCCCCGAGTCCAAAATCCGTTGTTTTGATGATGACAGAGAAAAGTAATCTGAGAGCGTGAGTCAACCACTGAGTCAGTCCACAGAGGCGTGGAGACCAGCTGGAGGAGCGAGCGCTCAGACTGGGCGGCTGCTCGTAAAGAACGAGTCACGTGGACGTTCAAGAGGAAGATGGAGAGAGGTGATGAAGAAGAGGACATTAGAGACAGAGAGCTGGACATTTACTAACACACACATTTCTATGGAACAGAATCCACTGACGTCGAGTTAACGGTTCCTTTTAAATGATTTGATTCAATACATTTTAATCAACTGCAGGATAAGTCAGACCCTGTTTCTAATAGATGAGAGAAAGTCCCTTCTGTTCCTCATATGATCACACACGGCATCAAACGGCAAATACTTTATACTTTATACAAATACTTCTTACAGCTGCTTAACAATCTGAGCACCAGGACATCAAATGAACATCAGGAAGGAGCAATTCATCTTTTACTTTATTAACCCAACAAGTAGATAAGTGGATGTTTCCGAGAGCTTCCCATGACATCTTCACCGTGATGAGTCTACCTGGTGGGGGGGGCGGGGGGGGGGGGGGGGGGGGGGGGGGGCTCACCTGTTGATTTGTTGGAGGCTCTTCGTCTGATCTCGGTCACCATGAGACGTGAGACCTGGGTGGTGAACTGCAGCAGGTCGGAGAACTTCTCCGTCATGCTGCTGGGTGGAGCATTTCCAAAGACCTGGAGGGAACCGGGAAGAACCCATTACATTCTGATGCAGGGCCAGGACCTTCTTTAACATTGGGTGTTTGTTTTTATATTTGACCCCATGAAAGTAATTAATATAGATAAACAGATATTTAAGTGTATGTGTGTGATATTTAGTGCAGCTGGATTGAATTTAAGGGAGTGTGTGTCGGGCCTGGGCGGAGATACGAGATCCACATCAGACAGTTCTCTCTCTCCTCTCGTCTGTCAGATGCATGATGGGATACATTGCTCGGTTACTGACCATCGGTTGTGCACTACTCTTCACGTTGGATTGTGGGATGCAACGAGTCCCACAATGCATCTATAGGCTATAAAAGATCTCATTAAACACTCGGACCGCCCTGCAAAGTGGCGAGCGGTGAGCGATTTCACACACAGCCGGAGGATAGAGATCAGAAATGTTAAGACAGACATGCTGAAATAAAAACAGGAAACATGATTATTGATAAGAAGGGGATTCAAAAATAAGAGATTCTTCTTATTTTTAAAGAGCATTTCTTTAATTCCTTCAAGCCTGAAGTTGCAGCAGGAATCATCCGAGTGGAGGTTTGACTGACTAGGATCTTTGGGTTTTCCCTGCTATGTTCTAGTTCTACAGCCACAGTGGGCCGTGCAGCCTGAGCCTCCTCGCAGTGTATTTATTTATCAGGGAAAAGTCCCACATTAAAGCAGGGCCGGAGCCCAGCGTCCCTCTGCAGCGGGGGGGGTGCTCGACTTTTGAGTTCTGACATGAGTTATGTCACCAGTGAGTGAACCACAGCCCGGGCGGCGCAATTAGCCGACAAGTCAAGAGACCCTTGGTGGGGCACTCCAGTTTGATGAGGACACTCAACGGGGGCTGCACAACAAAGAGGCATACTCTCCATCTGAGTAATAGGAACACTGTACATGTAACAAGTCCGGCCTTCTCTGCTGCGTTGACTCAAACACACACAGATTGTATGTTGTGTTCAGCCGCCCTGAGTCAAAGGATTTCATATACAACTGCCTCTTGTTTATGGATTTAATGCTTAATCAATCAGTGCTTTGTCTGTTGTCCAATTCATTTGCTTCTGACCATCGTTCCTGCTCGAATGATTAATCTATAATAGATAAAAACTTAATCAGGAACAATTTTGATCAATTGCTTCAACAGAGAATTGGTTATTGAACCAAAATAACAAATTGTGAGGATTTATTGTGAGATTATAATAATATACACAGCAGCTTAGGTTGGACAAAATGGTATTTATCAATATGAAACTATGTTTCATTTGTAGTCCTATAACTGTTTAACTGCTAAACTAGTTCCTGTAGTAAAAATTACTTAGTTTGCTTTGTTCCCGGGTTCAAATGTTTTCTAAGGATTTTTAAAACCTAACATTGTGTAGTACTACATAAAAGGTATTTGTCATTATAGTTATTTCTTGACCCTGTTCAGACCTGTGTTAACAGCACTGAGTACAGGTGTAAACGCATTTAATGACAAAGACTACAATCTGGTCTGGGACACATTCGTTCTCCTGCGTTAAGGCAAATGTGTCCTGGGCCACAATGAAGGACCAGATTGTAAAACTCTGTGTGTCTGTCCTCCTCACACCAAGAGACACACAAACACACTGAGTCACACTGGATAAAACAACATCATTTGGTCATTGCGATCAGAAATGAGCAGTGGGATCACATGCGATCACATTTTGAGAACACACTTTAATGCCAGGTGGGAACAGACGTGCTCAGCGCTGTCCACTTGTGATCGTCTCCCTCAGGACGGATGTGAACTCCAGGTCTGAACAGGGCCTGTGATGTAGCCGGTGGCTCAGGTAAGATGTTTGATTAAACTCGGTGTTGACACTGGGAGGGAGTTCACCGCCTTCGCGTGACTTCACTCTCCGACACACCTGTCCACCAGGTGACCATGAGACAAGGTCCACTTTGTCTCCGACACACCTGTCCACCAGGTGTGCATGAGACAAGGTCCACTTTGTCTCCGACACACCTGTCCACCAGGTGTGCATGAGACAAGGTCCACTTTGTCAAACAGCCTTTCAGGATCTGCACTTTGGGAACAGGCTGAATCTCAAGTGTTGATGCTGGAGTTGATTATGATTCCATATATTGTGGTTTGGTCATTTTCATTGTAGAGAATTTATGTGAGCCAAAGCTAGAATGAAAGTATCTGTGCTCAACCGGCTTAGTTCCTTAAGATTTAGCTGCAGGAATCTGTCAGGAGTCTTTAAGTGTGAGGGGAAAATAAATCCCAGGTGACTTGTCACTTATCGAGTTCACATCAATCCATCCGCAGTATAAATCCATGATGTAGGAGTCACTGGCCACGTTTAGACCTGGTAACAACATCCGTCCAGAGAGATACGATCGCATGAGGACAGCATCAAGGTCATGTGTTCACACCTGGTATTAAAATGTGAGCATGACTCATGTGACCACGTGTGTGTGTGTGTGTGTGTGTGTGT
Organism: Hippoglossus hippoglossus; assembly: GCF_009819705.1. Taxonomy (NCBI): domain Eukaryota; kingdom Metazoa; phylum Chordata; class Actinopteri; order Pleuronectiformes; family Pleuronectidae; genus Hippoglossus; species Hippoglossus hippoglossus. Next base: position 2,176,794 of record NC_047159.1, on the reverse strand, counting down.
GTGTGTGTGTGTGTGTGTGTGTGTGTGTGTGTGTGTGTGTGTGGGATCAAGCGAGAGAGAAAGAGGAGTCATGTGGGGCTGAGTGAATCTCATTCAGCTCAGTTATAAAGAAATATTCTATCAATTTAAGGAAAGTTTGAATCATTATGTGTGGATCAGTGTTGATATTGTGGCTGTGGATACAAACAAAATCAACAAATAGACACTGTAGTGGGTCAGATGACGTCAGCTGAGTGGGTGGACATTCACACAGCTTAAAGAAAGTGTCCACGTGTGTCCCAGACCACCTCTGAATGTACGGTACTCTGCACGGTCCACTTGTGATGGGATCACTCAGGATGGATGTTAACACCTGGTTCAGCAACATGCACAAGTCTAACAGGTTTGAACTCCAGCTTTCACACGTCCCCACAACCAGAACTGGATTCTTTCCTGCAATCTGTCAGCTGTTAAATGAATTCATTTCCGTTATTGTAAACATCCGGCCCTCCTTCCACCCCCTGGTGGGACCTACCCTGTTAAAAACAGGAAGCATCATGTAGAGCTTCTCCTCCTGCTCCTTCTGGGTCATGTGGCGAGGAGGGTGGCACAGTTCGGAGAACAGGCGCCGCAGGTGCATCAGGCCCAGCGCGTTGTCCTGGGGGCTGCACTCCTCCTGCCTCGGCCGACCCATGATCCTCTTCACCATGTTCATCTTGAGCGGCTTTGTCAGGGCAAAGGCAGCCCTGTGGAGGAGAGAGGGGGGGGCGTTAATTACATGTATCACAGCAGTTCAATACTCAATCATCCTGCGGGGGTGAGAATCAAATCTAGACGCTGTTTTTAACCATCTGTACCGTGTCCACAGAGAGTCAGAAACTGTAAAGTACAAGGGAGGATTATCTGAATATGAAATGACCTTTATCTGTGTGAGAGTTTGGAGGCACAGGCCCAATTGAAAGGTGCTTTCACTTATAAATGCTCTTCATCGGAGTCTTTGGCACATTTTGAGTGATTCCAAAAAATGGGATCTGTTCAAGATAAGTTAAATAGGTTAGTTAACGTTAAATTAAGTTAAAAGTTGATTAAATAAGGAACATGAAACAAGTGGCTCTTTGGGATCGGTACTGAAAGTCACCAATGATTTTTAATACTGAACTTCAGTGTTTCAGAGAGTATGAGACAAAATAAAACTGACATTTTTGTATTAAAAGAGCCTGATGCCTTATTAGCTTGCTAATGAAAACAAGCAGTTGTTCAGATGGTAGATGTGACATATTTAATTTTGTTTGGCCAATTGACTTTGAACTATAGCAACTGGATATCTGACTTCCTTTAAAAAAAAATTGTTTTCTATTATTAGCTGTAATTTCCACACATCCACTTCTCTCCAGACTATCTTTAAGACGGTTGCTAAGAGACATCACTGAGCTGCGAAGCCTCCACACAACACAGATAAACATCCAACGATAAAAAACCTGGATGAAAAGACTGGAACAGCTGCTCATCGATCTCAACATAAGCCTCGTGTCTCAGCAACTGCACTGACACAGAGTAACTTGCTCAAGGGTTCACGGACGCTGGTGACGGAGAAAATCATATCACCATGTCCACATGATAAAGAGTGTGAGCCTGTAGGGATGTGGGACATGACGAGGAATTAAATGTCATTTTCGCTGTAGCCTATGATAATAATAATACATCTTTCCTCAGCTCCTGGTTCCTTTCCTTGTATTTCTCCAGCATAAGAAATTCTTGAGTTACTTGTGCGTTTGATTTCACGATCATGATGATAGAACGACAATTGCTTTTTCTTTCACACTATTGAAGTGGATGTTTTACTGCAAAGCTTGCCCTCCTTTGGAAAAACAGCTCAAAAGCATCGACTTGCCTCAAGCGTCAACGCTCCATGACGCCACCTTGCAGAGTTTTTAATTTTTTGTTAGCACCATCTTGTGAAGCCAGAATTAGATCCCGCCCACACTGCACCCATTTGATAGCGCTAGCCGTCAATCACACGGTAAGGATCTATACATGTGTCCTGGCTGAGGTTACGTCCCCTGATCCCCTAGTTGACCGAGACTGAGGTGAACCAAGGCCACAAAAAGCCCTGACAGTTCAGTTTCAGTCCTCTGAGGAAGTCAGCCAGCTCCGTGGAGGATGAGCAGACATGACAGTTTGCCGTGTAGTCCCTCCTTCCTGAGCGGAGGACGTTCAGTCCTCACAGTGGATTACGCTGTAGACACTGACAAAACACTTCCTGTAACAGTAAGGTCTTGGCAGGTAGCTCGAGACCGTAGAGGACACGTGTAAGACGGAAAAGGTCACTGACTAAATTCATAAGAGTGAAAGGTTATGGTTAGCTCTCTTTAAACTAAATAAAGGTAATTGACCAATGATATACTAATTGAATGTTAGACAGAATGCATAAGAAACTAATAGGAAACCATAGCATCAGTAGTTGGCTTGGCGTGACGGCTCACAAGCAGCTACTGAAAATTCAGAGAGCATTTTTCATTCCCTCTCTCCAGCCACTTATGTGAAGTCTAAACCAATCTGGATCCAAACCAGCCCCCCCCCAGGGTGAGCGCCCCTCTCAGCAGGCTATTTCACTCTTGGCCAACTTCTCCATCTGTTGGCTGTATATACAATTTGATTCTGTTGTTGTGATATCACAATTATTGGCCCTTTGGGGTTATTAGTATTTCTAAAGTCTTAAGACTTGACTCCGAGCCCAAAATAGAAGATTTGGAATAATGTGACTGAGGATGCCCCCCCCTTGCTGTTGGCTCTGTTCACTTCCTCTCCTCATGTAGACAACAACTTAAGAGTTTCTCTTTGTTTGCCTCTGTCATACTAATTTTTACTTAATTGTTAGGTGGAAATAATCATTGCCAATAAATGCGATGTGCCAATCAATCAATCCATACGTTAATTAAAGAGATATTAAAATGTAATCACTAGACTGATATGAAATATTCATTACCACCAAGAAGAATGATGATAATTTTGACCCATCCAAGGATCCCTCACTTGTGGCTCTCTCTGAGGTTTCTATGTTGCCCCCCCCCCGCCTGTTAATAGGGATTTAGTTGACCAGACCAACTATAAATCATATAAAAAGAAGGTGAAAATGTCCTTAGAGCTGAATGGGACCATTATTATGTGTTCCCAGAGGTTAACCTTTATTGAAAGCTGTCTTGTTCAAGGTCTGCTTTTCCCCGGCGGGCATCTCAACACATTTGCTTTCTCCTCGCGCCTCCACTTCCTGTAAGGACTGTCGTGAAAGACTGAAAGAATGTGAAGAGCATCGCAGAGACAGACGACTACAAAGAAGCTTCCAAGTGTTTTTCTGAGTCACAGGAACGTGGCATCTGTGGCACGAATGAAATCGGCGTGAACCAAAAGGCTTTAATAACCGCTTCTTGCCCACAGAGAACGGCTGCCCTCTGCATGAACCCACACTCAAACTGCAATTCTAGTCAACATCCGCCATTTAGTACACTTTCCTCTGAAGTGCCTGATGCTGCCCGTGAGTGCTCACAGACGGTTATAGCATGAACCGCCTCGTGGGATTGAACCTCTTCACCTGGTTAGGACTTGGTTTTACAGATAATGCAACAAATCACTCCTTTTCTTAAAATGAAACTAAAACTACTTGCGACAGTGAAGGCTGCCGTCCTTAAATATCACTCAACTGGAAATGTATTGGAACACCAAGAAAACAGAAATCAAAGAAATCAAAGAAAATGAAAGATGCTGCACTAATTGTGCTTTGA